>NW_017692495.1:0-5440 GCF_001879085.1 Nicotiana attenuata | reverse complement strand
CCTTCTTTCGTTTGCATGACTCATACGATACAAATGAAAACGAGACAAAATACGCAACTTTCATAATGACTCTATTCATAGAAATACGTAGGGGTGTCTATATCTTGATTCCCCATGTGAATTATTATTATATCTTCTGTTCATGGGTACTCTAAAAAATACGAATTTGATAAAGTTTATCTGAAAGGCATATTGATTTTATGGCATTCCGAAAAAATCTTATTAACGTATTTCTTATACATTTTATGCATTTATACATGTACATTGACCATGACTAGATGGTGTTATATACGCGTATATATGTATATTATATGTATATGTGATATGAAAAAATGTTACGATGTTATACACGCACCACCACCTGATCTGTTGGTATACGTTGATGATTTGTCCACAGTAGCTGAAATGATATGATAGGATGCCCTCCGAGGCTTGATAATGTTATAAACGCATATACTCACGCATGGTATGACACTTATACGCATATGCATGACATTATAATATTAAATGATTCACAGAGCTATTCAGATATATATGTTGAGTCTTTTATTCCATATTTCTCTCATGTCTATTGTTTACGGATTTTTATTCCTTACATACTCGGCACATTATTTGTACTGACGTCCCTTTTGACTGGGGACACTGCATTTCATGCCCATAGGTCCCGATACACAGGTTGAGAGCCCTCCAAGTAGACTATCAGCTCAGCGGAAGATGTTGGTGCGCTCCATTTGCTTCGGAGTTGCTTGTTTGTACTATGGTTTAGACGTGTATTGTTTGGTATGGCGGGACTCTGTCCTGACCTTTATGAAAATTATGTGTTCTTAGTGGCTTGTAGACAGATGTCATGTACGTAAATATTGTATGGCCTTGTCGGCCTATGTTTAGTGTACGAGTGGTTAGTTTGGTCTTATAGGCCCGTATGTCTTATGTATAAGTTGGTATCATGTTGTATTCTACTTATCTCACGGGAGCCTTCCGGCTTAGTTGTCTATGATAGTATGACATGAAAAGATACGTTATGTTGGTACTCGGTTGAGTAAGGTATCGGGTGCCCATCGCGGCCTATCGGTTTGGGTCATGTCAAAAGTGGTATCAGAGCAGTTCTATCCTAGGGAGTCTACAAGTCGTGTCTAGTAGAGTCTTGTTTATGGGTGTTTTGTTCACCACACTTATAAGCAGGACGTTGCAGGGCATTTAGGACTATCACTCTTTCTTCCTACTCTAGATCGTGTGGTAGAGCTCTGTTGTAAGAACTTGATTTCCTAAACTCGATCTTATTCATAATACGACGATGCCTACATCTAGAAAGACGGTTGGTAAGAGATATAGCTGTGGAAGAGTTGAGTCAGAGGAACTCAATTTTTGCATCATGCATATGATGGATAAATGTGAGGTATTCAGCAAATCATGTGTATACTAAGATGTGTAAGCTTCTTAATAAGGATCCCTAAGGAAAGAATGACTATCCACTCTTACGGTAAAAAGGAATTCGGAGGGAGACACAAGTTTCAACAAGTAAAAGAAGCAAGGTGAAGAATGGTACGAGGCATCCAGTTAATGAAGATTATCAGTATTACAGTTCCGGCAGAAAAATGTACGCATTGTGAGTTACCCTCAACAGTAACAGAGTATGTATAATTGGCCACACCCATCTCAGTTATACCCTATTGGGGGCTAACAGGTGTAGATTAAGAAAAGGACGGGGTATCAGGATCCAGCTGGGGTTAGAGTGACCCAAAATGATGAATTGATTGTTTGCGTTAGTTGACATTTTTGAAGGATATTGCAAATGTGCTAATAGATCTCCTTGTGAGACACCCAAATGGCGCACTCTTAAATAATACAGCTAGATATGAGTACTATAAAGATAATCCTGGAAGCCTTGAAAGGATAAATATTACCTTAGCGTGGCTCGCGTCCCTAGTAGAGCGAGAACGTTAAGCAACCCGAAGAGCCACTGGATAGAGCAAAGGGGAGCTAAAAGCAAAAGAATGTCTTGTTCGAGTTTTCAGAATAAAGTGATAGGCATAAATGTTAGCGAAAAATAAGAAAAGAGTTGATTAAGCATTATGAGTAAGATATGATACATGGATGACAACAGTAGATCAAAAGATGCCAGTATTAGAGAAACTATAGTCAAGTGAAGGTAGAGACGAGAGGTGACAGACCATAGGACAACAAAAGAGTATAGGCCATAACGTCATATCCTCATTTCAAGGAATAAATTCGTGACTCTAACGTGATTACCAGAAGGAAAAGTTAGACCCCAAAAATAATAGAAATCAGTATGGGCTGGTGAGCAAGACAAACTAAACATGAATTAGGGACTGAGTGATTTGATAACGGTCGGCATCATGAGAATTTCATATTGCGTTCCGACGATAATAGAATGGACAACAGAAGAAGATTCATGAGAAATTCAGAGAATGGTCATTCAGTAAGATGCTTCCCTAAAGCAAGCAATGTGAACAAAGTTAAGCTTAAAGGACTGTATGTGCCAGTTACACTAAGCGTGGCCCTCGCGAGTAAGGAATTTTGTTGTCCTTGGTACAGAAGGATAACCGCAAGGCGAGTAAGGGTCATCGATGATGTGAAATGACGCCAAAGATGAAAAGGAAAAACATCTATAGGCATTGCCGTCGTAGCTCCAACTCTTAGTACTCCCCTAAAGGGGGGAATATGGAATGATGTGGCATTAAGCCAAAATTAAGTGGTTCTAGTAACTATGGAATGGTAAAGGAAGAATGCGATAAAAAATGAGAAAAGAATGAGATTGCACTTATTTAAATCCTACAGATATGCTATGATTCCAGAACATTATGCAAACACGACGTCAAGGAAAGGAAGTAAGGGTTCCTGGCTGGGATGTTATTGATAGATAAGAAGCCAGTACGTGAGGTAAGTTAAGACAAAGGAAATAACCTAAGGAAGATTGCGCGGAATATGAATTTGAGAATGGGCCTACGAGTAGTTAGTAGTTGATTTAGGAAGAGCCTAGTTATGGCTAGGCAAGAAGATACAAACAAATCAATAGATCGTGCAAGATAAACAGAATGAACCCCAACATGGGAAATTCAGCCTCATAGATACGACATCATGACCTGGAGAAATACTCAGGTAGGATTTGAGGCAGTTAAAGATACCGTATGAGTGTTATGGAAATGAAAGAAAGTCCCACTGGGAAGATAGTCAAAACTTCAGTTCAGAAGCAACCGTGCCAGCACATGAGTGTGGAGGTAAGTAACAAAGGATAATTATAGGTAAGTACGAACATCGAAAATTCTGTCGGGTAAGCAATATAACAAGCTGGTAACTTTACAAGAGCCAGAAAATCCTCCCTAACTAATAAAACGAAAGACTAGCTGAGGGAATAAAGAAGAAGGCTTCAGCCTAAGCACAGTAACCTAAAGAGGAAATGGTCTTGTAACAATAGTCTCACAACAACATTGTATGCACTCCATAAGAAAGTGGCACCTACCGTGGCTAATGAGCGGGAAGTAAAATCAGAAGTGATATTCAAGATCACATGAGTTGTATGGAATTCGATATGTGTTGGTACTAAAGTAAGCTAAGTATGCACGCAACAAGGGGGCAGGAAGACCATGAAAAGTAATTGCTTACATTTAAAGAAAGCTGAGAAGGAACGGAAGGAATCATTCGATTAATAATCCAGAGTTAGTTACGTTATGAACACACTTAAGAGTTTGGAGTTTTATACATGCAGCATATATGTTGACAATCATACAGACATAGAAGACTCTGGTATAAGTTGAAAGAAGAAATGAGTCCAGGTCATAGACAAATGATTGAATTGTTAGAAGATTGTACCCTGAATATTCCATAGCATCCATGAAGGGTTAAAGTAATACCATGATCCGCAGATCGGAAGATAGCTTAAGCCTACATAAAGGCCGATAAGAAGGAAGAGGAAACTAAAGAGTTACTTCAACGAAGTAAATCAGGAATCTTATTATTGGACCCAGAAAATTATAGAAATCATGATTGAGCACATTATAGGGTCACTCCTAATATCAGAGGTACAAGAGGGATAGTAAAACAACGATAATCTATAATGGCTCTACAAGAAAGCCAGTTAGAAGAAGTGCCAGCCTTATAAGAAGTCAGTATGAAGATCTCACCGAATTGTGTTTACACCAGAGGTGCAAGTATTATAATAGAGCTTCAAGTTGTGAATATGAATTGCACCTATGTGGAAAGGAGGTCATGAAAGGGATAGAAGATGTGATGCGAGATTTTAAGGTAAGAAAGGTGAAAGTGAACAACATAGGTGATACTCAATTGTAGGAGGTTGTGAATAGTCCATACTTTGGATAGAAGGCTAAAAGCGCGGGGATTCAGTATCCAAGAATGATAGCGGCGTCAACAGTGACATGTCTTCCAGCCTATGGTTTCCAGGTATCAAGGAGGCTAATTAAGAGAGTAAAAAAGAGTTAGAGATGATGTGATGTCACGCTTGATGTCCAGAATGACATAAGGGAATCTATGACGCAAGTTGAAGGAAGGTTGCAAGTAGTATAAATAGATATACGTAGGACGCAAGCTAAAGTATGGTAAAGCAACAAGGTTTTAGGAAGACAGGAATAAGGACAAGAAAGGGCAAATAAGAAGGTGACGACAAACAGGTAAGTTCTCGAGATTAATCCCGTGAAAACAAGAGAGCTAATGATTTCTCGAAGTTATAAACATCTCAATATAGCCTGAATAAACTCAAAGGAGTTACTCATCATAAGTAGCAGTTAAAAGAGATGGAATGCTACCCTAATAGTAGAATAAGGGTGTAATTGTAGTAGATAAAGGATGACATTTGGGCCTTTGATTGAGTGATGACTTGAAGAGGATTATACGAATTGTGCTGGATTAAAATACCCATGTAAGGTGAGTCATATTGGGATTCTACAAAATAAGGTTATGGAAGTATAGTATCGCCCCTACGGTGGAGTTAATCTAATTAATCCTAAAGTCCCTCGATGAGACGTGAGCCCTACGACGGCGAATAGTTACTATAAGAGATCAAGACTATCAGTGGTAGTATGATAGATCAACATTAAGGTTAGGAATACAACAAGTGGAGTGGACGAAAAGTACACAAAATAATGAGGTAAGAGTTAGGCCGTCATTTTTAAGATGAACAATTAATGAGGAAGCATTAAAGGACTTAGATTTATACACATGGGATAAGTAACGAAAGTAACCTAGAGTCCGGTAGCAGACCTCAATAACGATAAATTGAAGTAAGAGTTATGGTATAGTATGACTTATCTAGATGTAGTAAAGTCATACGAATGGATAAGCGGATCTATGAAATAAGATATAGCAATATTCATAAGTTCGACAAAGTATCGAGCAAAGAACTTCAGTATACCTATATATGCCTAGAGGGACATTTCATCAAGCTCTGTATATGTTTACAAAGTAA
>NW_017692494.1:5236-5440 GCF_001879085.1 Nicotiana attenuata | reverse complement strand
TTTAGACATAGGGCCTCCATTCCCTAGTCGATTTTTTGCCAACATTTGGGCTCCAGTCCCTAAGTTGAGATTTTTAGACATAGGGCCTCCATTTCCTAGTCGCCTTTTGCCAACATTAGAGCTCCAATCCCTAAGTTGAGATTTTAGACATAGGGCATCCATTCCCTAGTTGCCTTTTTGCCAACATTAGGGCTCCAATCCCTA
>NW_017692494.1:0-372 GCF_001879085.1 Nicotiana attenuata | reverse complement strand
TTTTTGCCAACATTAGGGCTCCAATCCCTAAGTTGAGATTTTTAGACATAGGGCCTCCATTTCCTAGTCGCCTTTTTTGCCAACATTAGGGCTCCAATCCCTGAGTTGAGATTTTTTACATATAGGGCCTCCATTCCCTAGTCGCCTTTTGCCAACATTAGGGCTCCAATCCCTAAGTTAAGATTTTTTGACAAAGGGCATCCATTCCCTAGTCGCTTTTTGCCAACATTAGGTCTCCAACCCTAAGTTGAGATACTAGACACAGGGCCTCCATTCCCTACTTGCCTTTTTGCCAACATTAAGGCTCCAATCCCTAAGTTGAGATTTTTAGACATAGGGCCTCCATTCCCTAGTCGCGTTTTTGCCAACATT
>NW_017692493.1:0-5441 GCF_001879085.1 Nicotiana attenuata | reverse complement strand
TGATTCATTGGGTTGTAATAACTTGTATAGAACTCGGGGAATCGTAGTAAAAGGGGTGTGGCAGGGGTTTTTACTTTCTTGCATCAATAAAGGGTAGATATCATGACATTAGGACTTTAATTTTTCTACTAGAAATACTGCACATAAGATGGTTCGATGTTTCTGATTCAAGTCATCTAGATACCATGCCTATAGGGTTTAACGTTTAATTATGATATAAGTCATCTAGAAATCCTGCCTATAGGACCTTAACGTTCATGTAATCAGTGCATATAGAAATCATGCCTATAGGGAATGCATATGCATTAGGCAAACTGTAGGGTAGGTAAATAATTACCTCTTCTTACCAGTTCTTAACAGACCTTTTTTTTAATCAGATATAGATATCATAGGATTCCGCATCAAGTTCGTCCGATTCTTCTTAAGCAATAACAATTTGTTAACTGGTCTCTAATGTCTTAATGTTTTCAGCCTCTATCTTTTGACAAAAACTCTTTTGAATCATTATGCATTTGAGTTTTTCAAATCAGCACCTCTTTCGAAATGGTTTCTTTCTAATATTCGGCTTAAACATTTTCCAACTAAGTTTTGGTCTTCCTGAAATTGTCTTTAAAACAGTTTTGCAGTTTACTCTATCCTTAAGTAATTCTGACTCTGGAACTCCTTTTATGGTTTATACTCATGATTCTCTTAAAACTTATTTCTAAACTGACTGCAGTCTGTACTTTCCGGCATTAGACTACTTTTCTAGAACCAGTACTTTCTAAATCACTCCCTTAAAATACCTTAAGGTCTGACAATTGGATCCATGTTGCCTAATGTGGGCTTCCTGTCTAAACGTATGTATCGAACCAGTCCGCTCGCTGCTTAATTTTTAATTTTTAAAGACCATAACCAGTATGTGTAAAGGCGTGCTAAACTAGATGTTATCTGATTTACGGGGTTTATGTGAGCCTTACCTGTTTGTCTGTTTATTCCCCCTACTTGTTACTTGTTTTTGAATGTCAATTAGAATTTTTGTCCTTTAAACTCCATAAAGGCCCCCATCCCTTTCTTCCCCTTTTAGGATTAGAAGTCCTAATGCCCCGGGACTTATAGCTTGGGACGGGTAATAGCATGCAATAGGCAAACGATACCATTCCGCGCTCCAATACCTTAACGGGGTGGGAAAGGGTAGACATGGAGATGATGATTACACGATAACACTATGCGTACAATTGAGTACCAGTGTTGTGCGAATGATCCATGTACTATATAAACCTAGGACCCCCCTCCCTCTTTATTAGTTTAACAATTTTTTGAATCTTAAAAAGTTGTTGCACTTTCGACTTCTGTTTTTCACATAATTTTCAGATTGTTCGCACTAAGTACTTGACTTCTTCCTACTTGCACTTTTAACTAAACTGCTCCTTCCCTAAAATTCAGCACTTTTTTTAACCTTTTGTGCTCCTTATTTGTAATAATTTTCTCGTATTTGCAATGCTTGCTTGTTCACTTGTTTGTTTGCATTCAAAGTCACAATTGTAGCATGGCCGGGAACCACACTAGTGGATCTTGAGGGGTGCCTAACACCTTCCCTCGAGATAATTTCTACCCCTTATCCAAACTCTGGTTCTTCATCTCAAATTCTTCCTTAAAGTGTCCTAATGCACTATAATCATTAGGTGGCGACTCTTCAAACTCCAAAAACCCAATTCTCGCAAGGGAATAGAGTTGTCCTCCCGAATGTCGTGAACCCGATTCCGCGAGGAAAAAGGGGGCGTCGACAGCATGGCGACTCCGCTGGGGATTCTTTAGGCTTTTACCATTGCATGCTATATGTGACTTTATTGCTTTCTTTTATTGCTTTTGTTTAATGCCTTTATTTGAAACTGACTTGTTTCTTTTGTTCCTTTTTCTTTAATTACTTTCATTTACCGCTTTCCATCAATACCGTTACAATTTTTGAGCAATTATTGTAAACTTTATCGTATGAACGTGAAAATACATGTCAATTTGTTTCATTCTTATAAACTGCATCTTCAACATCATATTCCACTCGTGCCAAACAAATACTATAGCAACGCTTATAATGAGTAGTTGCGCTCTTCCAATACTATCACCCCCTAAATTTGGCAAAGGCATATTTGCGGTAAAACTAGTCGATCAGCGGTGCAGTCGACGGTTCCGTGCCTTTCCCTCTTGAGTTGTCCGTCTAATACCCCAATAGAAACCTTACTTTGTTTAAACTGTACATGCATCATGGTCAAACCTAGCCGAGTCAGTTATGTTGTCCACATAATGACTCATTAAGATAGCCTTGTCCAAAGTCCATCGGGTTTCCCTGAAACCCAAACGGACGCCTCCACGTTCTGTGCATTTATTTGGAGAACTTAAGTGCTTATTATGCCAATTATTGATTTAAATAGTCGAGTCTGGCGGGGGTAAGGGCCTAACACTCTGTTTTGCAGAAAATGAGGCACGGGATCCCCAGATTTGGCATGGTGACCAACATTCATCCGAGGCTGCTGAGTTGGTGGAATGACCTCCATTCTAGTGATCAAACACTTGTCTGCAAATACTTGTGGAATCTGCCTTCCCTCCTATGAATTCAACCCAACAACAGAATGATAGAAGCTGCAACATTGTTCTGGGATAGTGACAAGTCTGTATTCCGCTTCGGTGACCTCGAAATGACTCCTTTACTTGAAGAGATAGGGGGTTTAGCCGGGATTCCTTGGGAGATGCCAGGTTTGCTCATGCCCGAGAACCGCAAAGGAAGGAGTTTTTTTAAGATGATGGGTTTGAAAAAGAATCTAGACCTAACGTTTGAAAGACTCCTATATCCCATTTGACTATCTATACGAGAGGTACGGCCATACCAAGTCATATCGCATTCATTCATATGAATTTTCTATCACCTCTTTGGGGCATATCCATAGAAGGGTCTTTGTCTTCATGTTCTGCTTTTTGGGGATGATCGTGTTCCCTATGAAGAAGGCTAGAATTCACACCAGACTAGCCATGGTAACCAAAACTTTGATGGAAGGGATTGGTGGGCAGACTTTCAGCATAGTACCCATGATCATTGCGGAGATATACTGCGCCTTGAGCAACTGTCAACAACAAGGCAGTCACTTTGAGGGTTGCAACTTGTTACTTCAGCTATGGCTCACGGAACACCTCCAGAAAGGGGAATACCGATAATAGATCTTACGCAGGGATTGGGATGACCATATCTCCTTCTACCAGCCAAGGCGTATGAACTATATGCCTAAAATGTTTGCACAGCCAGAGGACGCCAGAGGATGGGCGGAATTATTTGAAAATCTGAAAGAAGACCAGGTTCAATGGATGTTTGAATGGTTCCCCACAGATGAGTTCATTGTTCGGTCCCGAGATACACCATTTCTCATACTGATTGGTTTGAGAGGAATTTATCCTTACATTCCTCTTCGAGCCATAAGGCAAGCGGGGAGAAAACAAATCATACCAAGGGTTGCTAAGACAAGTCACCTCAAGGCCGATTTTCAGGATGATGACAGCCCCCACAGGTGCCAAGCTCAGCATTTGTGGAATAACAAGATCGTTTTGGAGAAAGAATCCATTGAGCCAGATAGGTATCACACCGGTTGTGTGCCGCACTATTTGGGTTGGTTAGAAGGCAATGACATGGGTCACCCCGGGTTTGTTCAGGGTCACAGAATTATTGATGAGCACGCTGAAGCACGGGTTAAGTACAACCAACTACGCAAAAGGATTCGAGAGTGTGAAAGTGAGCATCGGGAAATACAAGAAGCCCATCAGAAATTGATCGGGGAATGGAAAGAAATGGCTGTCAGTGGAGTCTAGTGGAGCTGGAAGGAAAGTTCATCAAAAGGATTGAAGATTGTCAAAACGTTGAGGGAAATACTGGCGGACATCTAGCTCGAGCCTATTTGCTGCTAGGACTGCGCGAGCTGGTGGAGCTGTTCGATGGAGCCAAAGATGCCAAATCTGGGGAAGGTCCTTCTAGGACCAAGTAGTTAGGAGTCGTTTATTCTTTAATGATGTAATAAGGCCAATGGCCAATAGTGACATTTCATTTCCGTTATTTAGAGTCGTTTTTATCAATAAAATGAGGCATTTAGCATTATAAGTTCTCCAAAACTATTTGTCGCTAGGCCTACCTCGGGCACAACGAGGCACCCAAAATCAGGACGCGATTTATATTCTCGCACAATGTGTTTAAATATTGCAACATTTTTTCTCAAAACCCGCACTAACTTGTTACTTTTTTGTTTTTCTTTTATTTCTTATTCCCCTCCCCAAAGGTTAGTTCGTGCATTCTGGCACCATCAGTATACTCCACAAGATCCAAGGGCCCTCCACCGCCTCCTCCTCCAAGTCCTGTCCGGAACAAGAACAAAGGAAAAAAGGAAAACGCAAGTGCTAGAAAGGAGATTGAAAGAGAGGAAACTTCTCAGGGTACCCCAATTGCGAAGGGAACTGATGCTCATCTTGAACAAAAATTGTTGAAATTCCAGGAAGAGTTGGACCAAGTTCGGAACTTGGCAAGCCTATCATTCTCTCTTGCTGCTCCTGATGTCAACAACCAGAATCCCGCACCTCCACAAAACACCCTGCAACCACAAATACAGCCTGCTCACGTCCAAACCTGCAACACATGCAACAACACTCCATTGCTCATTCCCGAGCCACCAATCACCATAAACGACCACCTCCATAACACTCCTATCTTTGTGGAAATTGTACCTCACTACACCCAACCCATCTCAAATGCACCTGAGTCTGATGGCAAAGACTCCTTCATCAGGAACTTGGCAGCCGAGCTCAAGAAGTTAACCAGTCGGGTCCAGGGTGTCGAAGGTAGCAAAGGCATTGATGGGCTGAACTATGAAGACTTGTGCATTCAACCAGACGTTGACGGAGGGGTACAAACCTCCCAAGTTCGAAATGTTTGATGGATCCGGAGATCCCAGAGTTCACCTGAGGACCTATTGCGACAAGTTAGTTGGGGTTGGAAGAGATGAGAAAATCCGCATGAAGCTCTTCATGAGGAGCTTGAAGGGAGATGCACTATCCTGGTATATCAGTCAGGACCCCAGGAAATGGACGAGTTGGGTAGGCATGGCATCGGACTTCATGGATAGATTTCAGTTCAATACCGAGAACGCCCTGAATGTGTTCTACATACAGAATTTGAAGAAGAAGCCCACCGAAACATTCTGCGAGTATGCTACTCGTTGGAGGTCAGAAGCTGCCAAGGTCAGGCCGACCCTGGAAGAAGAACAAATGAATAGGTTCTTCGTCCGGGCTCAGGATCCCCAATATTATGAAAGGTTGATGCTGATCGAGGGTCAAAAGTTCTCGGATATCATCAAACTCGGAGAAAGTATTGAAGAGGGCATCAAGAATGGTATGGTAACAAATCTTGAAGCATTGCAAGCCACAAATAAAGC
>NW_017692492.1:5182-5441 GCF_001879085.1 Nicotiana attenuata | reverse complement strand
AACTCAGGGATTGGAGCCCAAATATTGGCAGAAGGCGACTAGGGAATGGAGCCCCTATGTCTAAAATGGCACAACTCATTGATTAGAGCCCTAATGTTGGCAAAACGCGACTAGGGAATGGAGGCCCTATGTCTAAATAAGACACAACTCAGGGATTGGAGCCCAGTAGTGGCAAAGGCGACTAGGGGAATGGAGGCCCTATGTCTAAAAGGCATGACTCAGGGATTGGAGCCTAAGTGTTAGGCAAAAGGCGACGTAG
>NW_017692492.1:0-372 GCF_001879085.1 Nicotiana attenuata | reverse complement strand
GGATTGGAGCCCTAATGTTGGCAAAAGGCGACTAGGGAACGGAGGCCCTATGTCTAAAAAGGCACAACTCAGGGATTCGAGCCCTAATATTGGCAAAAAGACGACTAGGGAATAGAGGCCCTATGTCTATAAAGCTCAACACGGATTGGAGCCCTAATGTTGGCAAAAGGCGACTAAGGAATGGAGGCCCTATGTCTTAAAAGGCAAAACTCAGGGATTTTGGAGCCCTAATGTTGGAAAAAAGCGACTAGGGAATGGAGGCCCCATGTCTAAAAAGATCAACTCAGGGATTAGAGACCTAATGTTGGCAAAAGGCGACTAGGGAATGGAGGCCCTATGTTTAAAAGGCTCAACTCAGGGATTGGAGCCCAA
>NW_017692491.1:5158-5441 GCF_001879085.1 Nicotiana attenuata | reverse complement strand
TGGAGGCCCTATGTCTAAAAACTCAGCTCAGGGATTGGAGCCCTAATGTTGGTAAAAAAGGCGACTAGGGAATCGAGGCCCTATGTCTAAAAACTCGGCTCATGGATTGGAGCCCTAATGTTGGTAAAAGGCGACTAGGAAATGGAGGCCCTATGTCTAAAAACTCAACTCAAGGATTGGAGCCCTATTGTTGGCAAAAGGCGACTAGGGAATGGTGGCCCTATGTCTAAAAACTCAACTCATGGATTGGAGCCCTAATGTTGGCAAAAGGCGACTAGGGAAT
>NW_017692491.1:0-429 GCF_001879085.1 Nicotiana attenuata | reverse complement strand
ATTGGAACCCTAATGTTTGTAAAAAGGCGACTAGGGAATGGAGGCCCTATGTCTAAAATCTCAACTCAGGGATTGGATCCCTAATGTTGGTAAAAAAAGGCGACTAGGGAATGGAGGCCCTATGTCCAAAAACTCAACTTAGGGATTAGAGCCTTAATGTTGTTAAAGGCGACTAGGGAATAGAGGCCCTATCTCTAAAAACTCAACTCAGGGATTGAAGCCCTAATGTTGGTAAAAGGCGATTACGGAATGGAGGCCCTATCTCTACAAACTTAACTCAGGGATTGGCGCCCTAATGATGGTAAGAAGGTGACTAGGGAATGGAGGCCCTATATCCAAAATTTCAACACAGGGATTGGAGCCCTAATGTCGGTAAAAAAGGCGACTAGGGAATGGAGGCCCTATGTCTAAAAACTCACCTCAGGGATT
>NW_017692490.1:5141-5442 GCF_001879085.1 Nicotiana attenuata | reverse complement strand
AGGAATGGAGGCCCTATGTCTAAAAAGGCACAACTCACGGATTGGAGCCCTAATGTTGGCAAAAGGCGACTAGGGAATGGAGGCCCTATGTTTAAAAAAGCTCAACTCAGGGATTGGAGACCTAATGTTGGCAAAAGGTGACTAGGGAATGGAGGCCCTATGTCTAAAAAGGCACAACTTAGGGATTGGAGCCCTAATGATGGCAAAAAGCGACTAGGGAATGAAGGCCCTTTGTCTAAAAAGGCACAACTCAGGGATTAGAGCCCTAATATTGGCAAAAGGCGACTAGGGAATGGAGGCC
>NW_017692490.1:0-292 GCF_001879085.1 Nicotiana attenuata | reverse complement strand
GCAAAAGGCGACTAGGGAATGGAGGCCCTATGTTTAAAAAAGCTCAACTCAGGGATTGGAGACCTAATGTTGGCAAAAGGTGACTAGGGAATGGAGGCCCTATGTCTAAAAAGGCACAACTTAGGGATTGGAGCCCTAATGATGGCAAAAAGCGACTAGGGAATGAAGGCCCTTTGTCTAAAAAGGCACAACTCAGGGATTAGAGCCCTAATATTGGCAAAAGGCGACTAAGGAATGGAGGCCCTATGTCTAAAAGGCTCAACTCAGGGATTGGAGCCCTAATGTTGGCAAA
>NW_017692489.1:0-281 GCF_001879085.1 Nicotiana attenuata | reverse complement strand
CCCTATGTCTAATAATCTCAACTCTGGGATTGGAGCCCTAATGTTGGCAAAAAGGCGACTAGGGAACGGAGGCCCTATGTCTAAAAATCTCAACTCAGGGATTAGAGCCCTAATGTTGGCAAAAAGGCGACTACGGAACGGAGGCCCTATGTCTAATAATCTCAACTCAGGGGTTGGAACCCTAATGTCGGCAAAAAGGTGACTAGGGAATGGAGGCCCTATGTCTAATAATCTCAACTTAGGGATTGGAGCCCCAGTGTTGGCAAAAAATGCGACTAGGA
>NW_017692488.1:4706-5442 GCF_001879085.1 Nicotiana attenuata | reverse complement strand
GTACATCGTAAGTATATATATTACATATATATAAGCCATATTCGATATAATATTACCTAATACGCTTATACTTAGTGCATAGTACAGCGAAATATATTACATATATATATAAGCCATATTTGATATAATATTATCTAATACGCTTATACTTAGTGCATAGTACAGCGTAAGTATATATATTACATATATATAAGTCATATTCGATATAATATTACCTAATACACTTATACTTAGTGCATAGTATAGCATAAGTATATATATTATATATATAAGCTACATTCGATATAATATTACCTAATACACTTATACTTAGTGCATCATATACCGTAAGTATATATATTATATATATATAATTAAGCTACATTCGATATAATATTACCTAATATACTTATACTTAGTGCATAGTATAGCGTAAGTATATATATTATATATATATATATATATATAAGCTATATTCGATATAATATTACCTAATACATATATACTGTAACGACCCGATCGGTCGTTTTGAGCCCTAGCGCGTCGTTCAGCAGTCCGAGGCCATGAGCAGCTTCAATTTAGGGATTTCGACTTGTACGCGCGGTCGGAATTGAGTTTCAGGAAATCCGGAGTTGATTTGGGAAGAGAATTCTTATTTCAGGAGCTTAAAGTTGAAAGAATGAACTAGGATGGGAATTTTGAGCAAACGACCTCGGAATCAGGATCTGAAGGTTCCAGCAGGTTCGTATGATGATTT
>NW_017692488.1:0-353 GCF_001879085.1 Nicotiana attenuata | reverse complement strand
TATATATATATATATATATATATATATATATATATATATATATATATATACATATATATAAATAGATACACACACACACACACACACACACACATATATATATATACACTAAGTGTATAGTGTATACTATATATATACTAAGTGTATAGTATATATATGTAGATATAGTATATTCGATATAATATTACCTAATACGCTTATATTTAGTGCATAGTACAACGTAAGATATATATTACATATATATAAGCCATATATGATATAATATTACCTAATACGCTTATACTTAGTGCATAGTACAGCGTAAGTATATATATTACATATATATAAGCCATATTCGATATAATATTACCTAA
>NW_017692487.1:4113-5443 GCF_001879085.1 Nicotiana attenuata | reverse complement strand
AATTATTTAGAAGGTTTAAATGTTAAGGTTATTTACATATAATTCAAATAACTCAGATATTTAACATGGTTAATGTCAAATATCAAAATGAAGTAAAATAATTCAATAGCTTAATTTTTTATATTTTTAGATAGCCAACTAAAATGAGTTTTAATTAACAATAATATTTTCAATTACATTATTTATAAAAATAATGTTTTAGAAACTAAAATTTTAAGAAAAAAATATTTTTTAAGAGATATCAACACACGAAATAAGATTTCAAGTAGTAGTAAAGAGTTAAGTCTTATCCAAAGAGTCATTCATTGTCTCAATATTTGATTGTTTTGCCATAAATATGAGTTATTATTTTGCTTCCCGACTATTTTTAGGATCCAATGACACCGGCAAGAATGGTATCAAAAACAATAAATAGAAGAAATGGTTAATTTTTTTCATGTAGTTAATATCCAATGATTTTCTATATTTACTGAGAAAGTGTAAATTTTAAGATTATTTACATACAATCCAAATAACTTAAATATTTAACATGATTAGTGTCCGCGCATCCGCGCGGGTACTAATACTAGTTTATAGTATAGTAACTTTAAATTGGCTAAGAGAAAACTTAAAGCAATAAGGATGGAACAGTTGAAAATAAAATATATTCTAACGAATGACAACCCATTATATTTTATATAAATTAAGTTATTCCTTTTGAAAAATATTAACTCAATATTAGTCTTTTTAGGATTTATGTTGTCACTTACCATTTTTTCCCTGAATCGTAGGCCAACCACGTTATTCCAAAATTTCTAGAAGACTAATAAGGTCATTTTTCAATTTATATTACTTCATAAATTTTAAAAAATCATGATAAAAGCATTTTTATGTTACTTATTTAGTTTTAATAGGTCGCATAAATAACAATAATTTTCATAAAATATTCCTACAAAAACTCTCATACAACCACAATAGGATAATAACTAATAATTGAGGAGTTCTATTTCACAGTTTCTTCTTTTATTGAGTTAGTGATATATAATTAATATTCATCATCCTCAAAATTTACGCCTTTTGTTTTATCACTCAAAAAGATTTTAATATAATAAGTATGTGATTATTTTCAAAAAAAAAAGGTTACTCATTGAGATAGGGTACACGCGCAACGTGCGTACCCTAAGACTAGTATATATATGTGACGACCCGACCCGTCGTCTCATGTGTTACTGCTCCGTTTCCCCCATTTCATGCTTCTTCATGTTTCGTTATCGGTATGTGGTGTGTTAGAGTTGATTTGGATTGGTTTGGATAAGAAATGAGACACTTAGTCTTTTTAAGGAAGGCTTAA
>NW_017692487.1:0-883 GCF_001879085.1 Nicotiana attenuata | reverse complement strand
AAAGAAAAATATGAAATAATTTCAACCAAAGACCAAAAATATAATTAAAGTTCATACGTAGAAAATTTTTATTAAAATTCATCCTTTTTATAGTGAAATAAATTAATTTTTTATAACAAAAGAAATAATGACATAAAAAATAAGATAAAAGAAAATAAATATTGAAAAAAATATTAAAAAGATTTAGAAACGAGAAATAAAACATGACAGCAAATTTCTTCTTATGTTTCATCTTTGTTGAGTATAAAAAATTTGAAAGTTAATCTCATCGATTTCAAATATTTCTTTTTTCAACTCAAATACATAGATTATAAGATAAGGATATCTTCGTATATTTTATTTTATTTAGATTATGTGTCGTTTTTAAAAAATTACTATTACTAACAAACTGATATGATATTCGAATTTGAATTAGAATGCAATTTGATTAGTTTGCATTGAGCTTAAGCCAAGCATGAAATTGAAAAATAAACTACTTGACAACTTTAAGACAATATACGCAATGATTTATAATAATAATCAACTAATTTAACATTTAATGATTCAAAGAACAAAATTTTTGTATATATAGGGTATTAAAAATTTTAAATTCTGGGGCTAGAGATATCGATAAACTTAAAGTGGAGTCATACTGAAATAAATCCGGCCAAAAAATTATTTAAATTTTTAGATAGCCGATTAAAGTTAATTTTAAATTAAAGATAATATATTCACTTGCATCATTATAAAGATAATCATTATTATAATATATATAAAGTTTTGAAAATTGAAACTTCAAAATAGAAATTTTTTTTGAAAGATAAAATCATACCAAATAAGAGTTCAAGTCAAATCAAAGAATCGTTTCTATCGTGTCAACCTTTGTGCTTTGCCATAAAATGAG
>NW_017692486.1:5063-5443 GCF_001879085.1 Nicotiana attenuata | reverse complement strand
AGGGAATAGAGGCTCTATGTCTAAAAACTCAACTAAGGGATTGGAGCCCTAATGTTGGTAAAAAGGGCGACTAGGGAATGGAGGCCTTATGTTGGTAAAAGGCGACTAGGGAATAGAGGACCTATTTCTAAAATCTCAACTCATGGATTGGAGCCCTAATGTTGCTTAAAAGGTGATTAGGGAATAGAGGCCCTATGTCTAAAAACTCAACTCAGGGATTGGAGCCCTAATGTTGGTAAAAGACGACTAGGGAATGGAGGCCCTATGTCTAAAAACTCAACTCAGGAATTGGAGCCCTAATGTTGGTAAAAAAAGGCGACTAGGGAATGGAGGCCCTATTTCTAAAAACTCAACTCAGGGATTGGAGCCCTAATGTTGGT
>NW_017692486.1:0-359 GCF_001879085.1 Nicotiana attenuata | reverse complement strand
GTTGGCAAAAGGCGACTAGGGAATGGAGGCCCTATGTCTAAAAGGCGCAACTCAATGATTGGAGCCCTAATGTTGGCGAAAAAGGTAAAAAGCTCAACTTTGGGATTGGAGCCCTTATGTTGGCTAAATCTGACTAGGGAATGGAGGCCCTATGTCTAAAATCTCAACTCAGGGATTGGAGCCCTAGTGTTGGCAAAAAGGCGACTAGGGAATGGAAGCCCTATGTCTAAAAATCTCAACTCGGGGATTGGAGCCCTAATGTTGGCAAAAAGGCGACTAGGGAATGGAGACCATATGTCTAAAAATCTCAACTCGGGGATTGGAGCCCTAATGTTCGGAAAAAGGCGACTAGGGACAGT
>NW_017692485.1:5193-5443 GCF_001879085.1 Nicotiana attenuata | reverse complement strand
GCAGGCATCAATTAGGGAGTGGGAACCTATGCTGGAAAGTCATCAGGTTATGTTGGCATCAAGTAGGGAGTGGGACCCTATGCTAGAAAGTCATCGGGTTATGCAGGCATCAACTATGGAGTGAGAGCCTATGTTGGAAAGTCATCAGGATATGCTGGCATCAACTAGGGAGTGCGTCCCTATTTTGAAAAGTCATCAGGTTATGCTGGCATAACTAGGGAGTGGGACCCTATGTTGAAAAGTCATCAGG
>NW_017692485.1:0-233 GCF_001879085.1 Nicotiana attenuata | reverse complement strand
GGCATCAACTAGGGAGTGAGAGCCTATGTTGGAAAGTCATCAGGTTATGTTGGCATCTACTAAGGAGTGGGACCCTATGCTAGAAAGTCATCAAGTTATCCTGGCTTCAACTAGGGAGTGGGACCCTATGTTGAAAAGTCATCAGGTTATGCTGGCATCAACTAGGGAGTGGGACCCTATGTTGGAAAGGGATCAGGTTTCCTGGCATCTACTAGAGTTTGGGACCCTATGCT
>NW_017692484.1:4701-5443 GCF_001879085.1 Nicotiana attenuata | reverse complement strand
ACAAGCAATTTCAGAGTCCCAAGTGAAACCCTTAAAAATTAGGGTTTTCAGTAAACTAGACAGATAGGCTCATGAACTCGAATAAATTCCCAAAATTAGGGTTTTTAACATCAAACAAACCTAGAGATGATCAGCGTATAAATTGAATGAAATCTTAACAAACAGACTCAAACAATCACAAAATTAGGGTTTTCAACGTGCTTACTCAGATAAGGAAAACAAACAACAAAGTCAGAAACATGCCAAGAATAAGAGAGGAACTTCGAAATAACTTAACCTAAAACCATAGTTAAAAGAACATAGAGTTTTGAAAGCAAAAAATTGGGGAAACTTTGAGAAACATGCTCATAACGTTCAAACACATATAGATCTTGGAGCAGATCTAAGAAATAAATAGAAGGAACCTTAGAGCTAGGGTTTCATAAGAAACCCAGGCGATGAGAAAGGCTTTGGAAACTCCAGATCTAGGCAGGATAGTCGAAGATCGAGCTCGAATGGCCATGGCTGGCCGGACAGAGGTTGAAGGCGATCGGAGAACAGCCATCGAGCAACGGCTTGGTCGAGACCCCTTCAAGATCTGGTCATAGGACCTCAGAGATGAGCGCATAGAAGCCATGGGAGGCCGGTATAGGCCTCCGATGAGTCTGGGAAGCCATGGATTAGGGTTTCGGTGAGAGGCGGCGGCTAGGGTTTGAGGTGAGTTGAGAGAGAGTTGAGGAAAAGAGGAGGGATTCGAGGAGGC
>NW_017692484.1:0-720 GCF_001879085.1 Nicotiana attenuata | reverse complement strand
TTTCAGCCATGCAAATGTAGATGAGGTGGCGATCTTTCAGCCATGCAAATGTAGATGAAGTGGCGATCTTTCAGCCATGAAAATGTAGATGAAGTGGCCATCTTTCAGCCATGCAAATGTAGAAGAGGCGGCGATCTTTCAGCCATGCAGATGCAGTATGAGGCGATCTTTCAGCCGTGCAATGTGGCGATCTTTCAGCCATGCAAATGCAGATGAGGTGGCGATCTTTCAGCCATGCAAATGTAGATAAAGTGGCGATCTTTCATCCATGCAAATGTAGACGAGGTAGCAATCTTTCAGCCATTCAATGCAGATAAGGTGGCGATCTTTCAGCCATGCAAATGTAGAAGAGGTGGCGATATTTCAGCCATGCAAATGCAGATGAGGTGGCGATCTTTCAGCCATGCAAATGTAGATGAAGTGGCGATCTTTTCAGCCATGCAAATGTAGATGAAGTGGTGATCTTTCAGCCATGCAAATGCAGATGAAGTGGCAATCTTTCAGCCATGCAAATGCAGATGAGGTGGCGATCTTTCAGCCAAGCAAATGCAGATGAGGTGGCGATCTTTCAGCCATGCAAATGTAGATGAATTGGCAATCTTTCAGCCATGCAAATGCAGATAGAGACGGCGTTTAGTCTCGGAAGGCAGAATGGTAGCCTTATGCAATGCAGAAAATGCAGATAGAGACAGCGTTAGCTCGGAAGGCAGAACTGGTAGC
>NW_017692483.1:0-5443 GCF_001879085.1 Nicotiana attenuata | reverse complement strand
GTTGTTGAACTGTCAATTTTGATGGCGAAGGCGCATAGCCTGAGTCTTGGTTCAACCGTAGTTGAACTTACTGGCGAAGGCGCGTAGCCTGGTCTTAGTTGTGGGTATTGAGTGCCGAAGCTCGATTTTGATTCGAGACCTTGAGCAGCTTATGCGTTGTCCTCCCAATCGGAGTATATAGGCTGTCTTGAGGAGAATCTTGGCTCGAGATATCTCCGTGCCGGTTTCTGGCAGGAGCTCGTATCAGGGATGCGGTAGATGCCTTACAGAGATTCTCCCTTAGGAGGGGCTTCTTCTTATTTTTTGCACTATCCAAGATCAGAGAGAGAGAGAGGGCTTGGATCTTGATTTGAGATCTTCGAGTTCCCCTTGTCCGACATGCGCTTTGGCTTGTTTGAGCTGGGTTGCTTTTGTTTTCCTTTTCTGGCGTTTCTTCCTTTTTGGTCCAGGGAAGATCTACGCGATTTTGCTAGGAAATCCCCACAGACGGCGCCAAATTGTTTGCTCAAAAGTTATCACATACCTTATGAGTATAAAACAATATAAATAAATCACGAAAAAATCATAGCAAACCGTAATAATCCATTGGACCAAATGAAGGAAACGAAAATAAGTGCTCAACTTTGGGAAGAGAAATATAAAAGCTTTTATTCATAATAGTGCTTTGGTCTGCCTCTCCATGAAGAGGTTCAGAGCCTTACAATGATATTCCATGTATGTGCATTGTTCTCCCTTTTTCTCTCTCCTCTCAATAGTTTTCGAAGAAGGCCCCCCTTTTTCAGGGTTTCCTCTCTTGGTATTTATAGCTGTGAGCTTCGTGAGCTGGCAGTAAGTGGCCGTGACCACGTTGAGGTTTCGCCTTCACGATGACGGACGGGCCGTGGCCTTGTTGATCTAATCAGATAAGGGTTGAATATCGTTAATTCTGAGTGGTCGTACCCCTAATTAATCACGAATTAGCTTGAGACGGGATTAGCTTCGTTAATTATCGTGTGGTCGGATTCTGACCCATACAACATATATATATATATATATATATATATATATATAACCTAGCGATAAAAATGGTTTTGCCAAGAAAGGGGGATAGACAAGGAGACTAGGTGTTGGTTGATGGAAGATCTTTTATCTACTTCGTAATCATAAGTTTGGTACACCTTTTTCTCTAAAAGAAATTTTATATCATAATTTATTGACACGTATGCATGAATAGGACTAAAACATTATTAATTACTCACAAAAACGGATAACAATTGAATTTATATGTGATTTATACGCGGATTAATTCAATACAAACGATAAATCGCGTTAGATGAAATAGATAAGGGACGTAATAAATTGTCAAAGCACTTAAGGGAGATGATTCCGAATTCAATAACAGCCTTTAAGAAATGTCTGCCCTCGATCCCGGACTTACAATAACGAAGCACTGATGAACAACTGTAAGAACTTTGAATAACAGAGAAATAGAGTATATCGCCTTGATATGCATGTCACATTGTGGTTAATTAATAATGAGACCCCCCCACCCCCCACTCCCATCCCCCTTTATATAGCAGGGGAGTTCTACTCAAAGTACAATTCCATAAAAGGTAAAAATATTCCGTTTAACCAATCACCGAATTCCTGCAGATACGTGCCGAGATCCACGCCGTGATATCCGGCTGGTCACGCATATCACAGCCTTTTGTTGGTCGTGCTCGATTGCCTGATAGTGCTCTCCGAGGCCTTTGGTATTCGAATCAGACCCGGGGTCATGGCCCCGATATTCCCGAGGGCGTGTGTTTTGCCTCGGACCCCGGCTCGAGGGGCTCCTTGCCTCGATTCTGGTTCCTTGACGTCACGTCTCTTGCTCCGTTTACTTCATCTGAAATCGAGGCGTCTCAAGGGCTCAGTTTCACCCGTATACAATTATTTAATTGAAAAGCTCATGAAGATAGTACCCCGTAATAAAAAACAAGAAACAAGCTCTTCTTTAATTATTTCTTTCAATTAATTCAATTCAATGAGAGGAATTAGGCACACATGAAATTGAATCTCCAGAAACCAGATAATATCAGCTAACCAATTTTTATTTCTTGCTCTATACCAACATATCACTTAACACTCTGTTTCAAACTGGATATTTGGTGCATGAACTAAGTCCTAATTTCTAAACTTGGAAATGTAACGCAGTGAAATTAAAAATATCTTCTGCAAAAACGAGTTATTTACTTCTAAATTCTAAATGGTATGAGATAAATATTTATTCGTACCACATTTTAATCCTAGGAATAGGACATTATTTAATTTTTAAATAAATGGAACTTTAATATGGTCAAGTTATTTGATCAGACATATAGTAATTAGTATATACCATTTTAATCAGATAGGCATTACTGTTTGTATTAGGCGAAAAAAGGACAACAAGAGAAGGAAAAAACAAAAGACGTTCTACTTGTAACGAATGGGGTACCTCCTAGGCACGCGTATAACGTGCTAAGGGACTGTGATTCGGTACGGTCACCCACGTGTCCGCACTTCCTCCTAGGCCCTAATCCACTCCCTCTTATATTCTTCTTCGTCCGCATTTGACCAAAACATTAGCCTTCTCTCTTTAACGCTTACAACCACCAAAACGCGGTCGTTTAAGCCTCTCATTTTCCAATATAACACACGCTGGAGACAATTTAACGGCGACGATAGTAGACAAACTGTAAACATAATCTCCGATAATGGAGACTGAAGTTCAATCGAATTTTACCTATTTGGGAAGAACCTTCACCGATCTTAGTATCAACGCAAGTTCCTCAGCTTTCAGCGATTGCAACAGTGATAGATCCGGCGAGTTTCCAACGGCTTCTTCACAAAGCCGGCGGCTGTTTTTGTCCTGCGCTTCTGAAAACACCGATGAATTAATCGAGCAACTTGTCTCCGGTCTCGAGTCAAGTTCAATCGACGAGCAAAAGCAAGCGGCAACGGAGATTAGACTCCTCGCGAAGAACAAACCGGAAAATCGTATCAAAATAGCTCGAGCCGGAGCAATCAAACCGTTGATTTCGCTTATCGCGTCCTCCGATCCTCAGCTTCAGGAAAACGGCGTTACGGCAATTCTCAACCTGTCACTTTGCGACGAGAATAAGGAACTCATCGCTGCATCTGGAGCAATTAAACCGCTGGTTCGAGCGCTTAAAATTGGGAACTCTACAGCTAGAGAGAACGCGGCTTGCGCTCTCCTCCGGTTATCGCAAGTTGAAGAGAACAAAATTGCAATCGGAAGATCAGGTGCAATACCTCCGCTAGTGAACCTTCTAGAAACTGGAAACTTCCGCGGCAAAAAGGACGCATCAACGGCTCTGTACTCTTTGTGTTCCGTGAAGGAGAACAAAGTGAGAGCAGTACAAGCTGGCGTGATGAAGCCTTTGGTGGAACTAATGGCGGATTTCAGTTCAAACATGGTGGATAAATCGGCGTTTGTAGTGAGCGAATTAATATCGGTGACGGAGGCAAGGGCGGCGCTGGTGGAGGAAGGTGGAATTCCGGTGCTGGTGGAGATTGTGGAGGTTGGAACACAACGGCAGAAGGAAATTGCTGTTGCGATACTGTTACAGCTGTGTGAGGACAGCGTGGCGTATCGTACTATGGTGGCTCGCGAAGGAGCCATTCCTCCTTTGGTCGCTTTGTCGCAGTCCGGTACCAGTCGCGCTAAACGAAAGGTAAAAAATATTTTAGAAAAAAAGCAGATAAAATAGTCTATTTTCTGTTTGTTTTTTTGATTCGACCATATCAGAAACGAATATCGAGAATCCACACCTACCATAACTAGTTTAAAATTATAAGATACAAGTGGTAGTTAAATGTTAATCGATTGCATTTGAATGTTCTTATCCACTCATTAATATTGTCATGAGATATTAATGATGTAATTAGTTCATTAATCGTTAAACTATTTGATTAAGTTAGCTTAGCAATAAGCTTAGTTGTACAGAGAAAGCTGCTTTAACAATGTGTTTGCCCATAGCTATAACTCTTTAGGGAACAAAATTTTGGCTAAAATTCGTACATTTATTAGATGCTCTTTCTAAATATTCTTAGTTTTGATTAAGAGTATCGAAAGTTCAAATTATAGTCTTATTTAAGGCAGTGTGAAGACTTGGTCCTCATTGTTCACACGTTTAGTAAGCTAGGACGGATTCATATATACTTCTATTTTTATCTGTAACATATTTAATATGAAGTTGACTCTTTCCTTTTTACACAAAAGTGTAACTTCTACCCGTTACCTAATGATTAAGGAAGGAAAAAGAGAAAGACAAAACATAAAAGAGTAAAATATACAATGATTTAGAGATGAAGTAAGTGGGATAGGTGAGTGTATAAATAATTTGATTTATTTGCTTAAGTAGGGGTAAAGTATATTTTATTGTAAAGTACTTGTATGTCTTGCGTTTTTGTCGTATTTTAATGTGTATAATTGCGGACAGGCGGAGACACTGATTGATCTTCTACGGCAACCAAGATCCGGTAACGCCGCTGCAACAGCAGTAGCAAGAACCTCTGGTGTGTCAGTCTGAACTGTCCCTACATGTTCCTCTTTTGTTTGTTTCTTTCTTTCTTTTTTGTATCATACCAGTCCAACAAAGCACAAATTATGGACGAAATAGAAAAGAAATTTACCCCAAAAAAAAAAAGAAAAAAGGAGAAATCGAAAATTGTAAATGCCTTGTGTATTTTAGCAAAAGCTTTGTAAATTTGTGGATTTTGATTTGGCCACGGTTTGTCTTTTCCTTATTGGTTGTTTACACTTTACCAATTACTTGTATGCAGATTGTTCCTTTCCCTTTTAGATAAGCGATTATGATTTGAAGTATTCTTTTATTGTTGATGAAACAAATACTGTACTGGCCTGCTACGTAAAAAGCAAAGTAAACCTTTGTCACACGAATCCTTTATATAATGGCAATAATAATAAAGCGTCTAGAAGAATCTTTTTGGTTTTCTTCTTTCACAATTAATTGATTACCACTCCTTGAGCTCCCACGAATTACGTCAATTGACAAGTTGACTCTTAAAGTCACTTTTTAAATTATAAGTACATTTTTCTGCACCAATTGTTCTTGTGAATTTGCAATGACGCGCAACCAATTTCGGCCATTTTTTCGTNTGGCGATGGCGCGT
This sequence comes from Nicotiana attenuata, assembly GCF_001879085.1. Classification (NCBI taxonomy): domain Eukaryota; kingdom Viridiplantae; phylum Streptophyta; class Magnoliopsida; order Solanales; family Solanaceae; genus Nicotiana; species Nicotiana attenuata. The sequence goes on along the minus strand of NW_017692483.1, from coordinate 286 downwards.
AGCCTGAGTCCCAGTTCAACTGTTGTTGAACTGTCAATTTTGATGGCGAAGGCTCATGGCCTGAGTCATGGTTCAACCGTATTTGAACTTATTGGCGAAGGCGCATAGCCTTGATTTAATGGCGAAGGCGCGCAGCCTGAGTCCCAGTTCACCTGTTGAACTTACTCGTGAAGGCGCATAGCCTGAATCCCAGTTCAACTGTTGTTGAACTGTCAATTTTGATGGCGAAGGCGCATAGCCTGAGTCTTGGTTCAACCGTATTTGAACTTATTGGCGAAGGCGCATA
>NW_017692482.1:5163-5443 GCF_001879085.1 Nicotiana attenuata | reverse complement strand
CACTAACAAATTCAACTACGGTTGAACCGGGACTCAGGCTGCGCGCCTTCACCAAAAAGTTCAACTACGGTTGAACCAAGACAGGCTATGCGCCTTCACCAACAAATTCAACTACGGTTGAACCAAGACAGGCTATGCGCCTTCACTAACAAATTCAACTACGGTTGAACCGGGACTCAGGCTACGCGCCTTCACCAAAAAGTTCAACTACGGTTGAACCAAGACAGGCTATGCGCCTTCACCAACAAATTCAACTACGGTTGAACCAAGACAGGCTATG
>NW_017692482.1:0-193 GCF_001879085.1 Nicotiana attenuata | reverse complement strand
GCCTTCACCAAAAAGTTCAACTACGGTTGAACCAAGACAGGCTATGCGCCTTCACCAACAAATTCAACTACGGTTGAACCAAGACAGGCTATGTGCCTTCACTAACAAATTCAACTACGGTTGAACCGGGACTCAGGCTGCGCGCCTTCACCAAAAAGTTCAACTACGGTTGAACCAAGACAGGCTATGCGCC
>NW_017692481.1:5113-5444 GCF_001879085.1 Nicotiana attenuata | reverse complement strand
CCATTCCCTACGTCGCCTTTTGTCTAACATTAGGGCGTCCAATACCCTCGAGTTGTGCCTTTTTTAGACATAGGGCCTCCATTCCCTAGTCGCCTTTTGCAACCATTAGGGCTCCAATCCCTGAGTTGTGCCTTTTTAGACATAGGGCCTCCATTCCCTAATCGCCTTTTGCCAACATTAGGGCTCCAATCCCTGAGTTGTGACTTTTTGACATAGAGCCTCCATTCCCTATGTTGTGCCTTTTAGACATAGGGCCTCCATTCCCTAGTCGCCCTTTGCCAATATTAGGGCTCCAATCCCTGAGTTGTGCCTTTTTAGACATAGGGCCTCC
>NW_017692481.1:0-219 GCF_001879085.1 Nicotiana attenuata | reverse complement strand
CTCCATTCCCTAGTCGCCTTTTGCCAACATTAGGGCACCAATACCTGAGTTGTGCCTTTTTAGACATAGGGCCTCCATTCCCTAGTCGCCTTTTGCCAACATTAGGGCTCCAATCCCTGAGTTGTGTCTTTTTTAGACATAGGGCCTCCATTCCCTAGTCGCCTTTTGCAACCATTAGGGCTCCAATCCCTGAGTTGTGCCTTTTTAGACATAGGGCCT
>NW_017692480.1:4815-5444 GCF_001879085.1 Nicotiana attenuata | reverse complement strand
CCAGGCGGGCTCCAGACTACTGAAACTTGAAATGTATGCCTCTATTCTCCAGGCGGGCTCCTGACTGCTGAAACTTGAAATGTATGCTTCTGTTCTCCAGGCGGGCTCCTGTCTGCTAAAACTTCAAATATATGCCTCTGTTCTCCAGGCGGGCTCCTGACTGCTAAAACTTGAAATATATGCCTCTGTTCTCCAAGCGGTCTCCTGACTGCTAAAACTTGAAATGTATGCCTCTTTTCTCCAGGCGGGCTCCTGACTTCTGAAACTTGAAATGTATGCCTCTGTTCTCCAGGCGGGCTGCTGACTTCTGAAACCTGAAATATATGCCTATGTTCTCCAGGCGGGGTCCCGACTTCTGAAACTTGAAATATATGCCTCTATTCTCCAGGCGGGCTCCTGACTTCTGAAACTTGAAATGTACGCCTCTGTTCTCCAGGTGGGCTCCTGACTTCTGAGACTTGAAATTTATGCCTCTGTTCTCCAGGCGGGCTCCTGACTTCTAGGAATTGAAATATATGCCTCTGTTCTCCAGGCGGGCTCCTGACTGCTAAAACTTGAAATATATGCCTCTGTTCTCCAGGCGGGCTCCTGACTTCTGAAACTTGAAATGTATGCCTCTGTTCTCCAGG
>NW_017692480.1:0-241 GCF_001879085.1 Nicotiana attenuata | reverse complement strand
CCTGACTGCTAAAACTTGAAATGTATTCCCTTGTTCTCCAGGTGGGCGCCTGATTGCTGAACTTGACATGTATTCCCTTGTTCTCCAGGTGGGCGCCTGATTGCTGCACTTGAAATGTATTTCCTTGTTCTCCAGGCGGGCTCCTGACTGCTAAAACTTGAAATATATGCCTCTGTTCCCCAGGCGGGCTCCTGACTTCTGAAACTTGAAATGTATGCCTCTGTTCTCCAGGCGGGCTCCT
>NW_017692479.1:5225-5444 GCF_001879085.1 Nicotiana attenuata | reverse complement strand
CCTGGACATCAAACACGGCCTAAGAAACCACTGTCACCGCACCGCCATGATCAAATTACATTTGTTGGCATTTTACGGCCATAAAATTGGAAATCCGCGCGAGTCCCAAATATTTGTGTGCTATAACCCACGCCTTCAGGCATGGGCCCGGATGGATTCGGCCCTGAATCTCCTAATATTTGTCCTGGACATCAATTACAGCCTAAGAAACCATTGGCA
>NW_017692479.1:0-218 GCF_001879085.1 Nicotiana attenuata | reverse complement strand
TCTGCTATAGCCCACGCCTTCCGCCGTGGGCCCGGATGGATCCGGCCTCGAATCGCCTAATATTTATCCTGGATATCAAATACGACCTAAGAAACCATTATCACCGCGCTGCCATGTCCAAATTACATTTGTTGGCACTTTACGGCCATAAACTGGAAATCCGCGCGAGTCCCAAATTTTCGTGTGCTATAGCCCACGCCTTCCATCGTGGGCCCGGA
>NW_017692478.1:0-5444 GCF_001879085.1 Nicotiana attenuata | reverse complement strand
ATATGACGTCCAGCAAACTTGGTATGTCTCCTAACATAAGGTTCATCTGTTCAAAAGCTTTGTTTAAGCTGCAGAATAGACCATAGAAACTATAATACTTTTAAGATGAAACTGGTACTCAGCTAATGCACGCTCCCTTCCTCGCAGGAAAGATGTAGTAACTTAGAATGGGACCAAGGAGACGGACAGGATGAAAGACACTCTACTCAAAGTTATCACCTACCCAAGTAACTATATACAGAACTAAAATAAAAAGGGCAACCCGGTGCACGAAGTATCCCGCATTCACGCAGGGTCCGAGAAAGGAACGCACCCGAGGGATATGATATAGGCAACCTACCTCAATGCAAGTATAAATAGATGATTCCACCGCTCGAACCCGTGACTAGGTAACATAGAGACAACTTTACCATGGTACCAAGGCTCCCATTCTATATGCAAAAATGTTACGGCAAAGAAAATGGAAGGAACCATGCTTATCTGAGAGTGACACAAGACGAAGTGAGGGAGAGATCTGAAATGCCAGATTTTATGGTGGACAAAGCTGTGGGCTGAGCTGCTGCATTATACAAACATACATTTGATACATATGCGTGGGTAAAGTCGTGAGAGGACTAAAACCAAAATATGATATCCATGGATGTGGAAGGTAGCACCCAACGGTAGCCTATTTCTCCTTCTAAAGCATCATTCAAAATTAATTAAATCATAAAGACAAGACAGGCCAACTTTCCCAAACAGTGCTTCTTTGACATTCAATTCAGCAGACTTAAACAGCTTATGGAACACCACAGAGTATTTAATAAAAACGTTTTGTGGCATCTGCAGGCAAAGCATGTTATTGTGCTACGCGGTGTCTCATTGAGGGTGCATAGCAAAGACTTGCACTTAACATAAATTAGGCTTCTGAAATTAAGTTGTGTGATGCAAATGTGTTTAAAATATCTGGTAAGATGTCTCTCATCATTTTTTTTGTGTGTAGGGGGGGGGGGGGGGGGGTAGTTGTACTAAATTTTCAACAGATCAAATGGACTAAAATAATTAGAGACTAACACAGATTACTCTTCTAAAGAAAAAGTAAAAAGGTTGAGAAGCGATACAAGAACATGAGCCTATACCTCAATTTGTCTCTGCTGCTCCTTGCACGATCGAGCAACAATTTCATTCACCGTATCACTAGATTACAGAGAATTTTACTTTATTTTAGATAAGGAAGTAGATGGCAACAACATCAACATGTGATATAGACAACAAAGCAATAAGAACACCGTGAAGTATCATTAAAACCAAATAAGGAACACAAAGGAAAACCAATTAATCACGCCGTTCTAATACAAATTTCACAACGAAATCACTCCGCGATACCTCATATCATAGCCACAAGTCCCGGGTCTCAACCCACCATCATATACTCACGGCACCTTGTGCCCACATCTTGAATCACAACCACATGGATAACTCACGTGCCAAAATCACAATTCGCCCAGCACAGTCACAGTCTCACAGTCACAATCCGCCCGACATAGTCACAGACTCCCAATCACAATCCTTCTGGCATAGTCACAGGCTCACAATCACAATCCGTCCGGCATGATCACCGGCTCACAATCACAATCCGTCCGGCATAATCACGGGCTCAATAGCAACATGAAAACGGATAATACAAGAACACATGGGCATGATTAATAAATGTCAAGTTTCATACTCTTAGACTAGTATAAGTGGCATGCTACGACGTATGCTTGCGCGAGTATACTACTGCAGCCCAAGTCAACACGTAATATCAAACACATCGAATAGCTCATCGAAACAACAAAACAAGTCACACGAGGTATATGACAAACACAAGGAAAAGCACACCATCACATAAAAATCACCAACACAATGTCTCCAAACCATCACACATCATCTTTGATATGCCACCCTTATCTCTTCGATAGCCACCCGTATCACTCCGCCCTGACAATATCATTAGCCACAATTATCTCTCTTATAGCTACCCGTATCATTCCGTATAATAGTCACCCTTATCACTCCGTTCAATAGCCACTCTTATCACTTTGCCCGGACAATAACACAATAGCCACCCGTATCACTCCGTACATTCAACGACAGTGAGATGCCACCCTTATGCCCCGTATAACAACAACGGTGAAATTCCATCCTCATACTTCGCATAACAACAACGGTGAAATGCCACTTTTATACTCCGCATAACAACAATCGAACCACACAACAATTCGCACGTGCAATCATCACAACAACACAACATATCACTCGTATCATAAGTGCCCGTAGGCCACAACCTTTCCAAGGATTCAAGGATATCAATATTTTCACCACAAATAGCCCACAACTCAACACAACGTATATAGATTCCCAATAACAACAAATGAACGGAAAAGTAACTCAACAAGGAACAACACCTCAAAAAAAAACCTGGCGCGAAACCGGACTGCATGAATACCTTGAATGGAGTTTCTGGAGAAGGGCAGAGAGGTGCCTAGGTTGCTGATTCACAACTTGAAGTGGCCAACTATCCGGTCCAGCAGTTGGCTGAGAAACACCATCTACAAATTCTGGGCTTCTATTAATCGCTTCTATAAAATTCTTGAAGTGATCCCCTTCACCTGGTTGCAGACGGGTTAATTCCACATCAACCTGGAAATCAAGCCATGATTTGGCCATGGCCCAGCAAGCAGACTGGAACAAGATAAAATTGATTTCAATATCATGAGCAACACTACAAATCAAAGAAGTGGCTGAAGGAAAAACGAAGAGAAGAGGAAACCAAGCTCCGTACAACAAATGCAGCAAATGGTTAGAAATAAGTACATCCTTTTGTTGGTTCAATTCATTAGCTAGCAGTTATGTTACTAAAGCTTGCATATTGCTACTAACTGAATGCCATAAGAGTATCAAGCACATAGAGATTTATTATCACTTTATTTATAATATATATTCTAGCTGTATCTCCACTAGTTTTGTTTGTTCAATTCAATCTAGCAGATACATCACTAAAGCACTTGAAGCAAGATTGGGAAATATAATCTATAATCTACAATTCAGGAGAGTGTTAGCATATGCCTAGGTTTAAACATATAAAATGGGCCAGGTCGCAATGATGGACCAGGACCATAGTATCATACATATTTCTTAAGAAAATATGTAATTCATTTTAAAAAATCTTATGTCACATTTTTACATCTCATTTCTTTTTTGATAACGTAAGCGTGATTTTATATATGGCATCCAGAAGATGCAAGGTGTACAAAAGAGTCAGCTATGAACAAAAAAGGAGCTAAGCAAGAGCTAAAGAGCTGACCAAATCAAAAAACTTCATATGAAAGACATTAGGAACTACATTATGCCAACTATACAACCATAGAAGACATAGCCTTAAGCACCATAGGAGGAGTTGATATCCCGTCAAAACACCTGCGATTCCTTTCTGACCAGACACACCAAAAGATGCAGGCAGGAACCATTTGCCAGATTCTCCTGATGGACTTATCAACCGATGGACTTATCAACTTTCCAAAGAGACCAAAATTCATAGGCTTCTTTGATGCTCTGTGGCATAACCCAAATGATGCCAAAAATAGCAAGGAACATGTGCCAGATATCTGCAACAACTACAACTGAGCAATGAAGTAGAAGAGACACATGAAGCATCTGTTGACAGTCGGAATGCTTCTTCTGCTTAAATTATCTTGAGTTAATGCAGCCTCGTGTAAGGCTATCCAGCTAAAACATTTGACCTTTGTAGGGAGTTCTGTTTTCCAAATATATTTCCACGGCCATCTGTCAATAATCTCATTAAAAGAGCACATTGAGAGTATCCTGCTTTTACTGAATACAGACCATCCTTCCACTTCAAGCTATCAGCAGATTCTTGCACAAGTGAATAGCCCCCCATTTTTTCCAAAATGTTGAAGTAGTTTGGTAGCTCCCAATCTTGGAAATTTCTCCTGAACTGAATGTGCCAACAATTATCTTGCCAATTATGAGAAATGATCGAGTTCTGGTCACTAGCAATATGGTCCCCTCAATCCACATATCCTTCCAAAATCTGATGTTGGCGCCGTTTCCCACTTTGAAAGAGGTGCTACTGGAGAATTCACCCCCGAGTTTTGATATGTTTCCATGGGCCAACTCCATGTGGGCTACTTGAGAGCAAAGTGCACCAATGATTTTGAGAGACATGTTTTGCAATTACAACCTCCTTCCATAAAACGCTTCCCGGTTGGCTATATCTCCACAACCACTCCATGAGCATACACTTGTTATATATGGTTAGGTCCCTGATTCCCAATCCCAAATTGCTTAGGCATGGTAATCTTTGACCATTTAACATGATGAAATTTGTGCTCGTTGCTGCCTCCTTCCCACAAAAAAGGCTCTCCTGATTCTATCTAATTGCTTGGCCACCTTGCTTGGAATTGGGACGAGGGACATTAGATAACTAGGGATGCTATCCAACACACTATTAATGACGTGTCCAGTGACCCCCCCCCCCCCCCCCCCCAGAGAGATATTGCCTTTTCCAAGAAGCAAGTTTATTTTCAAATTTCTCTACCACTCCATTCCAAACCTCTGAAGACTTGTATTTAGCACCAAGTGGAAGGCCAAGGTAGGTGGTAGATAAAGAAGTTGTACCACAACACAGAATCTCAGCCAACTCCTCTAGAATAGGAACATTATTAACAGGACATACATTGCTCTTTGACATATTGATGTGAAGGCCTGAGAGAGCTTCAAATAACTGGAGAGTGAGATTGAGATATAGGACTTGGGATCTCTCTGCCCCACAGAAAATCAAGGTACCATCAGCATATAGCATATGGGAAACTGAGAGAGAAAGACCAGAATTAAGACCAACATGGAAACCACTGAACCACTGGAGCTGTTTGGCTTTGTCTAACATCTTACTAAGACCCTTCATCACCAGAATAAAGAGAAAAGGTGAGAGAGGATCACCCTATCTTACCCCCTTTTGTGGAGAGAAAAAACCGATTGGTCCTCTGTTGACAAGAACTGAGAATTTGACAGCGGAAATACAAAATTTTATCCATCTCAGCCATCTATCACCAAAGCCCATTTTCTTAAGAATAGGGCAATAGATCTCATTTTGATCAAGTAATCTATACTATATTAAAAGCACGATGCCCCTTAGCGAAATATCGTTCGCCTTTTTTACCCCTTTAAAATAGAGTTTACACTGAACAAAATAGTCATTTGATTATCTTCCTAATATATAGGAATAACATTTAATTATTTTCCTTATATTTAAGAATAGTCATTTAATTATTCTCCTAATATTTAAAACTTTAATTTTTCTAACTCCTTATTATGATTTAGTTATAAGAAAATTGAAATGAAAAAACTATGCATAACTTACGTCTCTAATTTGTAATAAAAAAATATCCTCCTTTATTTAGGAG
>NW_017692477.1:4869-5445 GCF_001879085.1 Nicotiana attenuata | reverse complement strand
ATAACTTTCCAACATAGGGTCCCACTCCCTAGTTGACGCCAGCATAACCTGATTATTTTACCAACATAGGGTCTCACTCCCTAGTTGAAGCCAGCATAACCTGATGACTTTTCCAACATACGATCCCACTCCGTAGTTGATTCCAGCATAACCTGATAACTTTTCCAACTTAGGGTCCCACTCCCTATTTAATGACAGCATAACCTGATGACTTTCAAATACAGGGTCCCACTCCCTAGTTGATGCCAGCGTGACATGATAACTTTCCAACATAGGGTCCACACCCTGGTTGATGTCACCATAACTTGATGACTTTCCAACATAGGGTCCCACTCCCTAGTTGATGCCAGCATAACTTGATGACTCTCCTACATAGCATCCTACTTCCTAGTTTATGCCAGCATAACCTGATGACTTTCCAACATAGGGTCTCATTCCCTAACTGATGCGAGCATAACCTGATAACTTTTCCAACATAGGGTTCCACTCCCTAGTTAATGCCAGCATAAACTGATAACTTTTTCCAACCTGATGATTTTTCTAACATAGTGTCTCACTCCCTAGTTGATGCCAGCA
>NW_017692477.1:0-247 GCF_001879085.1 Nicotiana attenuata | reverse complement strand
CAGCATAACTTGATGACTTTCCGACATAGGGTCCCAGTCCCTAGTTGATACCAGCAAAACTTGATGACTCTCCAACATAGCATCCTACTTCCTAGTTGATGCCAGCATAATCTGATGACTTTCCAACATAGGGTCCCACTTTCCTAGTTGACGCCAGCATAACCTGATTATTTTACCAACATAGGGTCTCACTCCCTAGTTGAAGCCAGCATAACCTGATGACTTTTCCAACATACGATCCCACTCC
>NW_017692476.1:5204-5445 GCF_001879085.1 Nicotiana attenuata | reverse complement strand
AAAAGCGACTAAGGAGTAGAGACCCTATGTCTAAAATAAACTCAACAAGGGAGTGGAGACCCTATGTTGGAAAGGCGAGTAGGGAGTAGAGACCCTATGTCTAAAAATAAACTCAGCTAGGGAGTGGAGACCCTATGTTGGAAAGGCTACTAGGGAGTGGAGACCCTATGTCTAATCTAAATTCAACTAGGGAGTGGAGACCCTATGTTGGAAAGGCAACTAGGGAGTGGAGACCCTATGT
>NW_017692476.1:0-265 GCF_001879085.1 Nicotiana attenuata | reverse complement strand
GGAGACCCTATGTTGGAAAAGCGACTAGGGAGTAGAGACCCTATGTCTAGAATAAACTCCACTAGGGATTGGAGACCCTATGTTGGAAGGGCGACAAGGGAGTGGAGACCCTATGTCTAAAAATAAACTCAACTAGGGAGTGGAGACCCTATGTTGGAAAAGCGACTAGGGAGTAGAGAACCTATGTCTAAAATAAACTCAACTAGGGAGTGGAGACCCTATGTTGGAAAAGCGACTAAGGAGTAGAGACCCTATGTCTAAAATA
>NW_017692475.1:4945-5445 GCF_001879085.1 Nicotiana attenuata | reverse complement strand
ACTGGAATAAGGTTCACCGATTGGCGTAAAATTTGGTCTCCTGGGAGGTTCTTGAGGACGAAAGTTATTCTGCGGTGGTCGGGGATTATATTGGTTCTGGTAAGGAGGTTGATTTCTTTGGAATGGAGGTGGATTTCGGTTAGCTTGTGGTTGCGGTCGGCCGAAGGGTTGTGCATTCATGACCGCATAAGGTGCAGGAGCATAGGCCATACCAGTATGAGGGTAATAGTGTTGAGGGGTTCTTTCAGAGAACACCAGTCTAGGAGCCTGATACCTTCTTCCCCCCGATGCCGCCATCACTGTTTCTTCTTTCTTTCTGCCTTTGGCCATTCCTCCAGACCCGCCTTGGATGGCTTGGGAGGTGGCCCTTATGGCTGACTGGCTCAAGATTCTACCCGTTTTTAACCCATTCTCTACCATCTCTCCGATTTTTATTGCCTCGGCGAAAGGTTTACCCATGGCGGACATCATATTCTGAAAATAGTCTGCTTCCTGGGCTT
>NW_017692475.1:0-850 GCF_001879085.1 Nicotiana attenuata | reverse complement strand
CATCCTTTCGAGCTGCTCGACTGAAGTTTCAATTGGCACGTATGCCTCATTCAAAGTTTTCATCAAGAGCTTCGTATGTTCGGAGGATTTGTCTACCAATGAGAGCAGGGACACCTGTTCAGGGTACTTTCTTAATTGATCCACTGTCTCATAATCAGGCATCTTCATTTTCTGGTAAGAAGGCTTCTGCTTCTTCAGCACTCACTGGCCTCTTGGACGGAAAACGCTTTCGAGCGGCATTGTTCACTTCCTGCACATTCGAATATTCTCAACAGAGTTCTTCCCTGGAAGTTCCCCCGAAATTTCTTTGCCCTTGTATGTGACCACTGTTTGCTGGTAGTTCCATGGCACCGCAGAGGGGTCTGTCATTGGCTTCTGTGGTACGCGTCCAATAACCACTGGCTCACTCAGCCGAGGCGGTTTAATTGTCCCCTGTACCACATAGGCTCCTTTCGATACATATATTGGTGTTTCCCCTTTTACCTCAGCTTTCCTCGGAATAGTGACAACCAATGGTTTTTCTTGGCGTCCTCGCGGAACATAGAGAATTCCATTCTTAGGAGAGTCTATTTCTACTTTTGTCTCAGGTTTCTTTTCAGGTTCAGTTTTGACAGTTTTATTCTTCTTCTCCCCTTTTCCTTGTTTCGGGAGTAACTTGGGTTTCTTTTCTGCATCGGCAATAGCAACTATGGCTTTCAAAGCCGGATCAAACTCCCTGTCTTCACAAATCATACCGATTACCGGCCATTGTTGTGAGCGGGCAACGGGTTATTAGTCACATTCGGGGCTTCTTCATCCCTCAACACTATTTTCCCTTGTTCAATCAAATCTTCCACAGCCTTCTTCAATG
>NW_017692474.1:3900-5446 GCF_001879085.1 Nicotiana attenuata | reverse complement strand
CTCTTCCGATCTATAAACATGTAATCTCCCGCAACTCACATAAGAAATAATATGCAAACATACTCAAAAACATGCATTTTTCATCATTTATCACATGCATCACGTGTTCACTTGGTCACCGTAGTGGCGGCTCCAACCTAAAGCCACAAGAGCCGTAGCTTTAGGCCCCAAAAATTTATATATATATATATATATATATATATATAGTCAGTTTTTATCAATCACTAGGTTCATATTTTTAAAGTTTATATCATGTACTATTTGAAAATATGTAATGTGTTACAGTTGAAAATAATAGGCAATTATATTTATTGTTACTTCCTATCTTAATTTTGTCTAATGCATCTGAACTTGAATCATTCTTGCTTATAACTTCGGTGTTGTGAGATTATTTTTAATTCTTTGATGTCTTTTTAAATATTTTTAAGCTCAAGCTAACTAGATTATATGTTGTCTTATAGCTTGGAGAAGTTTGGCCAAACAAGCTATTAACCTTGAATATCTTTTAAAGCATAATGATCTATGAAATTGATGATTTTATCAATTTTTAAATTAAAAATGAGATAAAAATTGTACAAGTAAAAGATGATACTCTAACTTTTTAAATGTGTCTATTGCTTATAGAATAATTTTAATATTTTCTCTAATAGTTTCGTGAGTTGAAAAAAAATTTTGTAAACTAAAATCAATAAGTTATAACTTAAGATTAATAATGTCTCATGAGAATTCAATGCACTAACCATATTGTTAAGCGAAAAAAGTTAATTATTCAAATATAATTAATTTTCCTGCATTTTAGGAAGCTGTAAGAATAAACTATCAAATAAAATATATAAAAAATTTACTAAAAAAATTTAGGGTCTTTTTAAGTTTTTGGCTTTAGGCCATATATTAGATTGAGCTGCTACTAGATCAGTTCGAACTATTACCAGTGGCAAATGCAGATCTTTGACAATGAATGGTTGCCATTCAATGTGTCTTATGTTTGAACCATCCATATCTATATACTTGATAGTTTTGAGATATATATAGTAACTTTAAGCTAAGTCGTTTGGTCAAGTTGGAAAAATCAGTTTATTTTGAAATTATTTTTTTTAAAAGTACTTTTCGAAAATGTATTTTTGGAGAAAAGCAATTTATGCTTGGTTAATCAATCTCAAAAATACTTTTCAGCAATAATTTGTATTTGGCAAAAAAAATTATATTTGACCAAGCTTTCAAAAAGTGCTTTTAAGTTTCGAATTACGAATAAGGATATGAAGAGATTTACATAATGTAACGACTCGGCCGGTCGTTTTAAGAATTTACGCCCCGATCCCCTATTAACTGCATTCCCCGTGTTTGTTTCTGCTATTGTGAGTTGCCGGGAAGATTTATTTGGAATTTCGGAGAGTTTTGGGACACTTAGTCCCTAAATGAGAGTTTAAGTTTTAGGATTTGGACCGTAGTCGGAGCAGTGTAAAGACGGCCTCGGTATGGAATTCAGTTGGTTTTGTTAGCTCCGTTGGGTGATTTCGGGTTTAGGAGCGTGTTCGGATTGTGTTTT
>NW_017692474.1:0-1500 GCF_001879085.1 Nicotiana attenuata | reverse complement strand
ATATATATATATATATATAGGAAAATAGTGACTAACCCTCCTAATCACTTTAATACACCACGCTTTCAAGCACATTCTTGTCATGACCAATTAATTATTTTGCCATGAAACCAAACACAATTAAGCCCTTCTTAATTAATCACATTAAAATATAGATACTCACTAGCCCAAACAAAGATATGAGAGGTGTCATTCTTCATTATATTTTTTTTTGTATTTTTTTTTTACCTCTCCTTAATGAGGTATTTCCGGCTAGTAAGGCTTTTACCTACAAATGCACCTTGTCAAACTTTCTATGGTTCCACTCAAAAGCTACCCAATCTCTTTCTTTACTCTTTCAACGACTTAAGTGCTTTCGGAGGTAAATGGTGAAAAAGATACGATTTAGAACAAAATAGGGGTTGGCTCGTAATGTGGGTGCCAAAGGAAAAGGTCTAAAGGCTCAAAAGGGCTGAATACGGATAATGTTATCAATGGTAGGCAAATATGCTTAAGGGTCAATCAAAGAAACGCCTATATCATTTCCTAAACTCACAAGACTTAATCATTTCGCTTCGACTCATACACGGGGCAAGTTCTAGACTAATAAGGGATGACATAGAGTACAACCAAAATCTCACCTCACACAATGCACATGACTTACTCAGGACGGCTTAGACCTGGCTCTCAAGTTAAAGCAACTAGCACAGTCATCATATAATCCAAACACTAGGAAGTAACAAGAGGATTCAATAAACGAGCCCAAGCGTCAAAAGGAAGTCATACATATTCTCAAGGCCTATAGTCACAATAATCAAGAAGAAGGTACTCAGCACAAATGCTCTACCTCTGATATAAACCACGTCAAAAACATAGACACTCAAGTTCTTCCTATTCCATTATCAATTGAAAAAAAAGAAAAAAAAATCTTTGTTTATATTTTTATTTAGACTTTGAACCCCTCAAGAAAACTGTCTAGGAAGTCCATCGTCGGGAAAAGTCCAAAACTTTTTTTTTTGAATTTTTCCTACAAAAGAAATTACTACCCGGTTCAAAGAGTCATCCCTCGGAAAAGAGCCGTGACCATAAGAAAAAACAAGAGGGATTATTTCTACTTAATTATTGTTTTTTTGATTTTTTTTGATTTTTTTCAACACACATAAAATAATACAACTAAAATAGCATTGGAAATCACCCAAAAGGTCTCTTCACCCCACACTTAAAATTGCGCATTGTCCCCAATGCACACTCATAAATACAAGAGGGTAAAAGAAACTCCCTGGTAGACCAACGCGCGACTTCTGGCACGCTCCCAGTTATTTCTTTTTTTCTTCTTTGTTCTTTCGCGTGCCAGGTCGAAGCGTCCATACTTCGCTGTTTTTTGTTAATCTCCTAGGACATTTCGCGCCTACTTTCATGCAGTGCATCAATTGTGGCACACTTCCAGGTCTTGCATCTCTACTCTTTTTGCATCAAATCTCCAATTCTTGCCAACTTCCATCCAAATTCATTCCTACACAC
>NW_017692473.1:0-5446 GCF_001879085.1 Nicotiana attenuata | reverse complement strand
TGAGAACTACCCAGATGCTAATGAAATACAGAAGAATATGAGAAACAGGCGTTGTGCTATAATAACCCCCAAAGGTGTGCTTGGTCTTGACTGAGAGCCTAGTAAGGGTCCTTACGAGACAGAAAGTGTTACACTGACTCATAGAAGGATATGTTCTCTCATGGTTATCGAACAAGTGTGGGGAAACTAGCACAATGAATTCACTAACTAAAGAACACAATGAACACATGCTATGAAGGTGTAAAGAGAAAGCAAACATTTGTTATGAGCTGGACATGCTTCTGCTAAATTAACTCCCAACTACAATATACGACCATGCCACGAGCAACCACAATACTAGGACAAAGTGAGCTACTTACTGCGAGATGTCCCAAGTGGATACGAATGTATGGCGACACATGATCTTCTTATGACGTGGATGTGAGGATCTCAATTTTCAAAGAGACTTTATGCACACGGTGACCATTTCGATTGACGTGCACTCATGTGAGGTGTTATGGTATGCTCTTATGTTACTAGGCAGTGAGAAGATTTCATGATGATGTTCGCAAGAGAGTAGATTGACTGTTCAAACCATATAAGCCATATACACAACTGAGTAAAAGAGTGACTCGAGAAGGATCGCAACGCTGGGATGCTTTGCATGGAACTTGACACCACATAGGTAAACTTTACAACAGTGCATGTATAGGCACAAGCGAGTAGATCTTGTCCATTTCAATAAAAAGATTCTGTAAGAAATTCATCGGATATAGTCCCTTGGCGAGAATTTAGGAAGAGCAAGTGGGAAGTATCAATCCTAGAGTTATAACTCAATTCAAGGGCATAATTATAGAGCTTATTTTCACAAGAATGTAAATAAGAGAATTCATAATAGAGTGGATTCACGAATAGTGCGTCTCGTTCAAAGAGTCGATACATGCAATGTTTTGTTATTCAACACCTTGTTAAGACCATGATTACGAGAATTCTTCAATATGGATGTACATATACAACGAGTAGAAATTTTCATTTGACTCCCTTAATGACTTTAGGTTGGTAGGGCAATAGCTTAATAGATACTCCTCGACTCCACATCCCTAACGTACGTAGGTAACATACTGATATACTACATGATCTGGTGGTGCAGAGACATTAATAGGGACAAGGACACTCCCCTCTTAGCGATATGTTTTACCAATCCATCCACAGCTCAATACATTATCCTAACAAGTCCTTGGGCAATCCACTTGGACTCAATGGTTGGATCAATCCCTCCTCACATGCTTCAAATTCGCGGATTATGGTATCAAGGTCACCAATCTTGAGAATAAGACTTAGAGAGGAAATCAGCTCCCTAACTTGAGCTCTATCGCACGATTGGAGTATCAATGAAGGGTGAAATTCCTAAATGTCCGAATAGCCTCCAACTTATAGATGTGGTCGACAACACACCGATAAGAAGGACTCTACTAGACACGGCTTCGAGACATCCTAGGACACTTTAAAACCTTAGGCTCTGATACCAAGTTTGTCACGCCCCAAAACCGAGGGACATGACCGGCACTCGACCGGGTAGCCAGTCAAGCGGACCTGGGTGCCTTTTCTATCCCACGTGTTACCCCATATTTTCATTGCTCATTAATCAAGGAATTAGCCATTTATAATTAAAACACTTTTTTACAAAACATACATGGTTACTTAATGAGGTTTGCAACTTACATCGCCCAACATACAAAATACATTCGTAACCCACATTTACTGTCTACGGAGCCTCTAAGGATACAAAGGATAATACAATACTTGCCGGTAACAAGGCTCCGGCTATACCTTAACACAATTACCCAAAACATGACTCCGGAATAAAAGCGACATGAGCCACGCAGGGCACCGAGAGGAAAGGGGCTCACCAATACAGCTGACGGAAAGTGGAGGGGAGCTACTGTCGGTGGACTGGAGTACCTGCTATGGATCCACCTACAATCATAACACGAATGTAGCACCCCCGGCAAAAGGGACGTCAGTACATTTGAATTGTACTGGTATGTATGAACAAACCTTGCCCTAACCAAACTCAAACAATACACAAGTAACAAGTAGTAATGGAATCAACAATCAAATACACATGAAAGGAAACAATCAAGACAAAACAAGTTTACAATCTCTCCATTTCCCCTTCAACATTTTCGCATCAATGATTTCACAACTTTCTCATATTTTTCATTTCAATAGTGATTTCGACCACTTTCCACCCTTATTACCTCGGCCACCCTTACTACCTCGGCCACCCTTATAACCACAACCCACACCTTATTACTTCGTGTTGCGGCGCACAACCCGATCCCACCGAACAATCACAATTCACAAACAATACCACAACAATAACAATTCACAACAACAATTCTCAAGGAACAACAACAACAATTCTCAAAGAAAAACAACAACAATTCTCAAAGAGCAACAGCAATAATTTACAAGGACTTCCATATTCATCGATTCCATTTCCATCGTATTCCACAACTCATATGCATTTTATGAACAACAATAATTTTCCACGACAAGCCATACATGTTATTACCACAGCTGTTCCGATTGCATCACTTACTATTTCCTTCCATCATTTGTTTTCAATTCTTACCACATAGCAATTCACAATCACACACTTGGTTTATTGCCAATTACTTACACCATCTTATCGAAAGACTTCACCACAAACACTCAACCATACCAATCACAAGAATTTCACAAACAATCCACGTAGAAATCACATACCAAGCACTCAACACTAAACAAGGTGATTTTACAAAGGTCAAAGTTAGCCATACATACCTCGTTTAAGCTTTTCTTAATTTACTACAACGTCCCGTAAATTCTAGCAATTCCAATCTAATATGAGACATAACAAAATTGAACACAAATTAGAAAGGTCTTCATGGTTTCAGCTCATTTGAGCATTTTATCAAATACTGGTTGAGCATCTTAGTTTCAAATCTCTTTTTCAAGGCTTTTCCTTCATTTCCCAACCAAATCTTTACTTATTTATGTTAAACAATCATCCCACAAACGTAGTTTGTACATGCATGTATACATAATAGTATTACACCCAAGAATCATACCTCAATACCCCATCTCATACCCCAAACTCGAAATTAAAGCCTAATGTATAGAATCTTACCTCTTGGATGAAGAACTTATGAATGGGCTCTTTGATTCTTGAAGGTTGATGCAAGGTTTGGATGATTATGAAGCTAGAACTCTCCTTTCTCTCTCTATATGCTCTCATCTCTCTCTAAAATCAGTAAGAAATGACCCTAAAATGAACCCCAAAGCCTATATATTGAAATGGGGTCGGGTAATAAAAATTAGAAAATTAACCCTTCGATGTCGGATATGCTATAGCATAACGGACCGCAAAATGAGAATGCAGGCCGCATAATGCACCGCAAAATCGGCGCCGAAAACTGGGCTACACCGGCCCAGTCTGCGACAGAAATGCGACCGCAAAGTCAGAAATGCGACAGGTTTTGCGGTCGCAGATTTGACACAGGATTGCATTTTCCAGCATTTGGTAATTTGATCATAACTTTGCGTAGGAATGTCCAAATGACGAACGGTTTGAAGTGTTGGGAACTAGACTCGAAGACCTTTCATTTGATAGATTATTAATCACATAAAACCTTATACATATTTGGATATGATCATTCAAAGTTTGGACTAGTGCAAGCTCATTTGGAATTTTAGCCTATTATGAACTTTTCCAATTTTTTTCTTAGACTTTGGCCTTTCCTTGGACCCCAAATTACTTACCATAAGACTTATACACATATTTACCAAATACAATTGATGTAAACCATGTTAATAGCACATAAAAATATTATAATAAGCCTACATGGCACCACGAGATCCCAGTTTACTTAGCGAAATTTTCCGGGGCCTTACAGATCCTACCGAGGCCGGGCTCGAAAATGCCATCGAGGCCTTAAAATCGGCTTTTTCTGATTTTAACCGTATACAATAGCCTGAATGAACTCAAAGGAGTCTAAGACTAGTAGCATTTTGAATAAATGGAATGCTGCCCTGTTAGTAGGATGAGGGTGTAATTGTAATAGATAAAGGATGACGTTTGGGCCTTTGATTGAGTAAGGAATTGAAGGAAAAAAGGGAAGGGTGGATTGTCATGAGTTGTACCGAATTAGAATAACTCCCAAAGGATGAATCATGTTGGGATGCTATGAAATATGGTTATGGAAGCATGGTATCGCCCTCAGGTGGATCTGTCTAATCATTTTAGATGTTCCTCGATGAGACATCAGCCCTTGTGATTACGTAAGAAGTTTCAAGTTATTAGTGGTAGATTGTAGATCAATATTGAGGTGAATAACCAATGGATAGATAAAAGTTACAAAGTACGAGATGAGATTAGACATTTTGGGTCGTTGTTTTCGCGTGCGTGTGCTGAGTTAGACATTTTGACATGAAATTAGAGATTTTTGGACAAGAAAAACTGTGAAGGATAACTTGTGTTTTCAGAAAACTAGTACCAAAACAATCACTATTATTTTTAGCCCCACGATGGGCGCCAAACTGTTTACCTTGAAAATGGTATTTTCAATTATATTTAATTTTGTGGTTCTAAAAATATGTGATTTATCTTAATACTAGTTGTTAAACAATATATGCTAGGTGTAAGTAAAGAGAATAAGATATGCAAACCAATGGGGTCACAAGGCTGGGCCTCGAGCTGGCTGAAGCAGGACCTCGAGGTCTGGATGGGGCTGATAACGACGAACTGTTGATAAAGAATCAATAGTAATGAAGGCCTTAAAGATGGACTTCTACGATTAATAATGAGCAATAGATGAAGAACAATAAATGAACAATGAACGAACAAAGTAAGAATAAGCAATAAATGTGTAGAACAGTAGTGCTAGCAAAGAGAGCAGAGAATGTTGTTGTATTCAATATCTTTTCTCCTTACAAAATAACAAGGCTCCCCCATATATAGGAGGGGTGAATACCAACATAGTACATGTCTAATAAATAAAGAATAAATACCACTAGTACAGCTGTGCAACGACTCAGTATGGATTTATACTAGTTTTGCAGACTCTGTCAGTCCTCATCACGTGTCGGGAGCCTCCTGCCTCTTGATGATGGTCATCGATTTTCATGCTGCCTCGGGATACGTCACTATGAGTCTTCGATGTGCCTTGCCGAGGCGATTTCTTCGAGGACGAGCCTTGAACTGTGCTTCGATTCTACCGAGACCGGGCTCGAAAATGGCATCCGAAGCCTTAAAATCGGCTTTCCCTGATTTTATCCATATACAAATAGTCCCCGTGTTCCTTGGAATGAAATATCAAGGAACGATTTGAATTCTTCAACTCTTCAATTCATCCATCATTATGCCAGTTACGTCATGCAAGCGGTTGATGTGACAAAAAAGTGGTGTTTGAAAGTCACATTC
>NW_017692472.1:5246-5446 GCF_001879085.1 Nicotiana attenuata | reverse complement strand
CAAGTGTTTGAACTACATGTTCAAAACTACATGTCTTTCATATGAAACCAATTCTATTCGAATTGTTTCTTCAGACTTAAGATCCTCATATATATATATATATATATATATATATATATTAGTCGCTATCATAAGATGTCGTCGACAACTAATTTATTATCAGTTCTATATTTTATTACTAAGTAACATAACATAGAGAT
>NW_017692472.1:0-730 GCF_001879085.1 Nicotiana attenuata | reverse complement strand
AACCCTCTATTTATAGGGAGAGGTTGACTTAGCCACCAAGTAATAAACCCTAGAATCTCTCTAAATATAGACATTCACCATAAATAAAATTCTATTTATAACACTCCCCCTTGAATGTCTATTCAACAGATAATGTGCCTCGTTAAAACCTTAACTAAAATAAAACCCAGTGGGAAAAAAATTCTAGAGAAGGAAAAAGAGTACACATATCTAATAATACGCCTTTTGGTTGCCTCGTTAAAAACCTTGCAAGGAAAACCCAGTGGGACAAAACCTTGTAAGGGAAAAAGAGTACAACGCGTATTAACTCCCCCTGATGAGAGCATCAATTCACATCCTTAAGCATTTGCATTCCAATCTTGTGCACCATCTTCAAAAGATCTTTGGTAGAGATTTGATAAACAAGTCAGCCATATTAACTTGAACGAATTTGTTTCACCTTGAAATCATCATCCCTGATAGATGTATTGTCTTCATATGATCTTGGTGGAATCATCATTTCAATATCTTCACATAGGGGTGAAAACTCTTGCTATCATATTATCATGCTTATAGTTATAGCAAGATACATTTGTGCACAAATTGCATTGAGGATGTAGTACTTCATGACCATGAATTCTATATGCTTTAAGCAATTTAATTATAACTTTTTATAGGGTACATGTTTTTATATTAACTCTAAAAAACAATATTTACTTAATGTTTTTTTTTTCTATGGTACATGTTTTAT
>NW_017692471.1:5135-5447 GCF_001879085.1 Nicotiana attenuata | reverse complement strand
ACATTAGGTCTCTAATCCCTGGGTTGAACCTTTTTAGACATAGGGCCTCCATTCCCTAGTCACCTTTTGTCAAGTCTCCAATCCCTAAGTTGAGCCTTTTTAGACACAGGGCATCCACTCCCTAGTCGCCTTTTGCCATTATTAGGGCTCCAATCCCTGAGTTGTGCCTTTTTAGACATAGGACCCTCCATTCCCTCGTCGCCTTTTGCCAACATTAGGGCTCGAATCCCTGAGTTGTGCCTTTTTAGACATAGGGGCTCTATTCCCTAGTCGCCTTTTGCCAACATTAAGGCTCCAATCCTTGAGTTGTGC
>NW_017692471.1:0-348 GCF_001879085.1 Nicotiana attenuata | reverse complement strand
CCTTTTTAGACATAGGGCCTCCATTCCCTAGTCGCCTTTTGCCAACATTAGGGCTCGAATCCTTGTGTTGTGCCTTTTTAGACATAGGGCCTCCATTCCCTAGTCGCCTTTTGCCAACATTAGGGCTCCAATCCCTGAGTTTTACCTTTTTAGACATAGGGCCTCCATTCCCTAGATGCCTTTTGCCAACATTAGGGCTCCAATCCCTATGTTGTGCTTTTTTAGACATAGGGTCTCCATTCCCCAGCCGCTTTTTGCCAACATTAGGGCTCCAATCCGTGAGTTGTGCCTTTTTAGACATAGGGCCTCCCTTCCCTAGTCGCCTTTTGCCAACATTAGGGTTCTAAT
>NW_017692470.1:5176-5447 GCF_001879085.1 Nicotiana attenuata | reverse complement strand
TCCTCTGCCATACAAGCGGGCTCCTGACTTCAAAACTTGAATGTATTCCTCTGCTATACAGGCGGGCTCCTGACTTCAAAACTTGAATGTATTCCTCTTCTATACACGCAGGCTCCTGACTTCAAAACTTGGAATGTATTCCTCTGCTATACAGGCGGGCTCCTGACTTCAAAACTTGAATGTATTCCTCTGCTATACAGGCGGTCTCCTGACTTCAAACTTATGTATCTCTGCTATACAGCGAGGCTCCTGACTTCAAAACTTGAATATA
>NW_017692470.1:0-235 GCF_001879085.1 Nicotiana attenuata | reverse complement strand
ACTTCAAAACTTGAATGTATTCCTCTGCTATACAAGAGGGCTCCTGACTTCAAAACTTGAATGTATTCCTCTGCTATACAGGCAGGCTCCTGACTTCAAAACTTGAATGTATTCATCTACTATACAGGCGGGCTCCTGAGTTCAAAACAAGAATGTATTTCTCTGCTATCCAGGCGGGCTCCTGACTTCAATACTTGAAATGTATTCCTGTGCTATACAGGCGGGCTCCTGACAT
>NW_017692469.1:5239-5447 GCF_001879085.1 Nicotiana attenuata | reverse complement strand
AATCCCGGAGTTGATCCTTTTTAGACATACGGCCTCCATTCCCTAGTCGCCTTTTGCTAACATTAGGGCTCCAATCCCTGAGTTGTGCCTTTTTAGACATAGGTCCTCCATTCCATAGTCGCCTTTTGCCAACATTTGGGCTGCAATCCCTGAGTTGTGCCTTTTTAGACATAGGGCCTCCATTCCCTAGTCGCCTTTTGCCAACATT
>NW_017692469.1:0-3500 GCF_001879085.1 Nicotiana attenuata | reverse complement strand
GCGGATTACTATGGTTTTTGTTGTTGGGCTCCCACAGACTCGGAGGAAGTTCGATGCAGTATGAGTAATTGTGGATAGATTGACCAAGTCAGCTCAATTCATTCCAGTGGAGACTACTTATTCTTCAGAGCAGCTATCTCAGGTCTATATTTGCGAGATTGTCAGGCTTCATGGCGTACCGGTATCCATCATCTCTGACCGGGTACACAGTTTACATCGTGATTCTGGAGAGCCGTATAGCATGAGTTAGGCAAGCGGGTGGAGTTGAGTACAGCATTTCACCCTCAGACAGACGGACAGTCCGAGCGCACTATTCAGATTTTGGAGGATATGCTTCGTGCGTGTGTGATGGAGTTTGGGGGTTCTTGGGATCAGTTCTTGCCGCTTGCGGAGTTTTCCTACAACAACAGCTACCAGTCGAGCATTCAGATGGCTCCGTATGAGGCTTTGTAAGGCAGGCGGTGTCGGTCTCCGGTGGGTTGGTTTGAGCCGGATGAGGCTAGGCTATTGGGTACTGACTTGATTTAGGATGCTTTGGAGAAGGTTAAATTGATTCAAGATCGACTTCGTACAACCCAATCCAGACAGAAGAGTTATGCGAATCGTAAGGTTCGCGATGTTGCATTCATGGTCGGGGAGCGGATCTTGCTCCGGGTTTTTCCCATGAAGGGTGTTATGACGTTCGGGAAGACGGGCAAGCTGAGCCCTAGGTATATCGGGCCATTTGAGATACTTGAGAGGGTTGGAGAGGTGGCTTACAGACTTGCACTACCACCCAGTCTAGCTGCAGTTCATCTAGTATTCCATGTTTCTATACACCGGAAGTATCATGGCGATCCGTCTCATGTGTTGGATTTCAGTTCAGTCCAGTTGGACAAGGACTTGTCTTATGTTGAGGAGTCGGTGGCCATCTTGGACAGGCGAGTTCAAAAGTTGAGGTCAAAGAACATTGCTTGTGAAGGTTTAGTGGAGGGGTCAACCAGTCGAGGAGGCGACTTGGGAGACCGAGCATAATATGCGTAGCCGTTATCCTTATCTTTTCACCACTTCATGTATGTCTCTATACTCGTTCGAGGACGAACGTTTGTTTTAAGAGGGGGAGGATGTAACGGCCCGGCCAGTCATGTTGAGTATTTTAGCCCCGATCCCCTAATTTATGCTTCCTCTATGTTGTATCATGATTATGTGACTTGCTGGGGGTGTTTGGTTTTGGTTTCAGGTGAGTATCGAAGTAAAAAAGAGACACATAGTCCCTAAGTTGGAGGTTTAGGTTGTAAAAGTTGACTGTAGTTTGACTTGTGTGAAGACGACCCCAGAATGGAGTGTTGACGGTTCCAGTAGCTCCGCATGGTAATTTTGGTCTTAGGAGTGTGTCTGGATGTTGATTTGGAGGTCCATAGGTCATTCGGCGTGAATTGGCAAAAGTAGGAAAATGAAAGATTTTTGAAAGTTTGACCGGGAGTTGACTTTATTGATATCGGGGTCGGATCCCGATTCCAGAAGAAAGAATAAGTCTGTAATGTCATTTATGACTTATGTGCAAAATTTTAAGTCAATCGGAGTTGTTTTGATATGAATCGGATTAGTTTTGGAATGCGGAAATTCATAAGTTTCTTAGGCTTGAATCGATGTGTGATTCGTGATTCTAGTGTTGTTTGGTGTGATTTGATGCTTCGAGCATGTTTGTATGATATTTTAGGACTTTTTGGTATGTTTGGTTGAGGTCCCAGGGGCCTCGGGTGTAATTCAGACCATGTACGGCGCATTTCGCATCATTGAGGAATTGCTGAAGTCTGGTTTTGCTCAGTTCTGGTTTCCTTCTTCGCGTTCGCGGGGTAAGTCTCGCATTCGCGAAGGATTTCTGGGGAGGCATTCGAGATTGTTCTTCGCGCTCGCAAAGGTGGACACGCAATCGTGAAGGTAAGAGAACTTGTTCACCGCGTTCGCATAAGAGGGGTCACGTTCGCGTAGCTCTGGCTCAGGGTGCATCGTGTTCGCGAAGAGGATTTTTGGCAGCTATGTATTTTGTGCATCGCGAACGCCAGGCACATTCCGCGTTCGCGAAGAGTAAATAACTAGGCAACAGATTTAAGTTTTAAAATTGAGGGTTCATTTCATATTTCACATTTTGGACTTAGAGAGCTCGGTTTGAGGCGAAATTTCGAAAGATTATTGGGGAAAGGATTCCTAACTCGATTTTGGTCAAATTACTCGAATCTATCATTGTTTTATCATGTAATTAAGGATTAGAGTTGGAAAAATTGGGGAAAAGTGGTAGAACTTCTTAGACTAAGTTTTTGAGTTTTGAAAGGCGAAATGAGGTCGGATTTGAATAATTCTTGTATGGTTGGACTCAATATCGAATGGATGTTCAGATTTTATTGGTGGGGTTCCGAGACGCGAGCCTAGGTTGACTTTTTGGGGTGATTTTTTAATTCTATGCAAAGATCGTAATTTCATTATTTGAATTATTTTCCTATAGTTATATTTATAATATGAAACTATTTTGGCTAGATTTGAGCCACTCGGAGTTGGACAATCGAGGAAAAGCCTTCTAGTTGATTGATTTAGCATGAAGTGACTTGCCTAACCTTGTATTGGGGGAATTATCCCTTAGGATTTGCTATTGTTGTGATAATTGTGATATGTGAAAGCCGTGCACGCAAGGTGACGAGTGTGTACACGGGCTAAATATTAAAATTTCCGGTTTTTAGCTATGTAGATTCCGTTCGTGCTTAATTGAGTTACTTTAACATTTTATAGTCATCATATTTAGTCTAATTACACATGTCTACTCGTCTTATCTCTTACTTGCTAATTGCTCGTTTCCTTATTCCGTATTTATTATTTAACTGTTGAATTCTTACTTGAAATTGCTATCTCTTGGAATATGTTGTTGTTGAAATTGGTATTGAGTTGCAAAGGTCGTGATTCCTAATGAGGCAGAGTGTTAAGTTGGGAGATATCATTCCATTGAGTTATTCTTCCGATTATTGTTGTTGAGACTTTGTGTACATTGTGGTTGAGCCGTGGGCTCCTTATTGTGAAATTATGTATTGTTTGGTTCCTCTGGCAAATTGTGATATTGGGCACTTGAGGTGCGATTTGTGATATGTTGTGATATTGATACACATGCGGTAGTATAAAGTCTGGGTGTTGAAACGCATGCGGTAAGATAAGGTGGGGTTGATACGCGTGGCTAGTAGGAGAACTACTAGAAGCCATGCGGTGTGATAAAGTGGGCTAAAACGCAGGATGCTATTTCGGAAAAAATGATTTTCATTAGACATAGGGCCTCCATTCCCTAGTCCCCTTTTGCCAACATTAGGGCTCTAATCCATGAGTTGTGCCTTTTTAGACATAGAGCCTCCATTCCCTAGTCGCCTTTTCCCAATATTAGGGATCCAATCCCTGAGTTGATCCTTTTTAGACATACGGCCTCCATTCCCTAGTCGCCTTTTGCTAACATTAGGGCTCCAATCCCTGAGTTGTGCCTTTTT
>NW_017692468.1:0-5447 GCF_001879085.1 Nicotiana attenuata | reverse complement strand
AAACTGACCCTACGGACCTCTAAATCCTCATCCGGACACGCTTCCCAATACCAAAAATCACCATAAAGAGCTATTCTCATACTCGGAATCCCAAACAGACATCGATAATATTAAGATACACTTCCATCCCAAATTTATGAAATCCTTCCAAATGCCAACTTTCCACAATGGGCGCCAAAACGCTCCCGGGACATCCAAAACCCGATCCGAATATACACTCAAGTCCAAAATTATCACACGAACCTGTTGGAACCTTCAAATTCAGATTCCGAGGTCGTTTACTCAAAGATCACACCTTAGTCAATTTCTCCAACTTAAAGCTTCCGAAATTAAAATTTTCTTTCTAAATCAACTCCGAACTTCACGAAATTCAGTTCCGACCACGCGTACAAGTCATAATACCTGAAGTGAAGCTACTCATGGACTCAAAGCACCGAACGACGCTCTAGAGCTCAAAACGACCGGCCGGGTCGTTACATACTTCCATTGAGCTATAACAAGAATTTCTTTTTAGAATTGTAAAACTTCTTTTAGCTGAAATCTGTCATGCCTTTCTCCTTCATTATCTCTTACTTCAATTTATTTGGCTAGCAGATAAGCAAGTACTTAAAAGAACTTCGAGACTTTGTTGTTGTTTTCTCTTTTCTGTTCGCGATATATGTTCCTATAACGTTAAGTATGTTCTAAACCTATTTATTTGAGTTGCAGGCTAACAACCAGATGATCTTGAGCACCTCCCTCAAGAAGGTGTTATTTCTGTTAAAATCCATGTTTGGTTCCTAAAATACCGTGTGACATATCATATTCATCTTTGTTCCTAAAATGCGATGCTACTTATCAGATTCATCTGTTTCACTTACATATATTGAAGTACAAAATCTACAAATATGCAAAAATATGTGAAAAAATCACCTGCATTTAAGAGCCTTAAAAAAATACAAAAATTAGGGGAGAAGATAGAAAGAACATAAAAGAACGAACTTTGTAACATTTATTAAGAAAAGGTAATGTTGTAAGAAAGGTTTAAGAAGCTAACAACAGGGAGATGATACAAATAGGAACTTGTATCGGGAAAATCAAGTTAATATATTGAATTAATTATGTGATGAAATACCAAGACACGTGGATCAATAAAAGAGTGACAGCTGGCAAAAGATAGCTGAAGAGGCACGAGCTTTGACAGGCACGGGCAGAGATTCAAGAAAGACATGAGAAGAACAGTTACTCGAGCCTCTTGGTAATATGAAAAGACATCAAAGGAATGAAACTGGATAGCAAAAAGTGCAAATACGTACTACCTGCAATTAATGAGCATCAATGATGTAAAACGTTATAGAATCTTCACGAAACAGTTACGACTACCAATTATAACGTTATATTAAATGTCATTAATTGCTCATAATGACTCTATTATGAGAGGAAAGGAAACGTATTATTGAGAGATAGCTATAAAAGGAGAGATATAAGACTTGTAAAGACACACAATATTATTGGAATACACTGATTTACTTTTTACTTTGCTTTCTTTTTACTCAGCTATCAATCATCTCAATTCTTCTTATTTATTTCCAATTTGATTATCAGTAACCCGAGTTCTTCTAAAAAATACCCTTTGACCCGAATTTCCTATTTTTTGGTTAAACAAATTGGTTCCGTTACCGGGAATCTGATAATCTATTACTTTCCGAATCGAATTTTTGGTCAAAACAATCATGTGGAATGTAAATGACAACAATAAAGGAGGTCACCAACAACAGGAGAATCTGCAAGGCACGGGAACTCCGGTCCCTTCCCCACAAAATTCTCCTCGACAATCTCGAGAAGGAACTCCTAATGGGTCTCGATCAAATATGAATGATCAATTTGAAAATGATGGGGCTATTAATGAAGCTTTGAAAATATTAATTGCTGAACAGGTCAGCAATGCTCTTGAGGCCTTCGCTAACCAGCTGCCAGTCGTGTCGCCAACATCAACTCTAAACAACAACACCTTAGAAAATCCTCGCTCAGGACTCGTTAATTCAGGCAGTGGAGGAACTCCTAGCGAATCCCGTGATGGAGGGTCAGGTAACCTAGTTAATTCTGATTTACAAAATTTGGTACTAACTTTGCAGAAACAGCTCAAGGAGCAGAGCGACCACATAGAGCAAATACCTAGAGTGTCGCCTGTAATCAAGGGAATAGATATAGACAAATACTCACAACAACCTTGCAAGCCAAATGCAGCCCCTTTACCAATTCCGAAGAAATTCAAGATGCCCGACATTCTGAAATATGATGGGACAACTGATCCAAGGGATCACGTAACTGCATTCACAACCGGTGTAAAAGGCAACGACTTGACCAAGCAAGAAATTGAATCAGTGTTGGTCAAAAAATTCGGAGAAACACTCACTAAGGGAGCATTAACATTGTATTCTCTTTTACCCGAAAATTATAAAGATTCTTTTGCTGAACTTGCAGATTCATTCATCAAAGCACACTCAGGAGCTCAGAAAATTAAGAAAAGAATGGAGGATATTTTCAAAATAAAGCAAGGGGATACGGAACTGCTCGGGGAATTCATGGACAGATTCCAGCGAGAGAGGATGATGTTGCCACGCGTACCAGATAACTGGGCAGCTATGGCATTTACCAGCAATCTAAATGAAAAAAAGTTCAGAAGCCACGAGAAGACTCGAGGAAAGTCTGCGTGAATTTCCAGCAACAACTTGGAATGATGTTTATAACAGATATAGCACAAAGCTGCGGATAGAAGAGGATACCACTATTCAATCTCGAAGGGATGAAAGGGTAAATTCAAGGCCACTGAATCTGAAAAAAGGTCCGGAAAAAATAGGTACGAGCCATACATGGGACCAGCAGGAAGAGACTCGCATTCAAAATAGGAAAACCTAAGGTACGATCATAGATCAAGAGATAGAGAGTCAGGTTCGTCGTCAAGGTTCGGAAAAGAACAAAACACGCGAGAGACGCGAGAGGATGATAAAAGCTCGAAGGCAAAGTTCGGCGGTTATAGTTTTAATGTCAGCACATCCGAGTTGGTAGCTGTTTCAAGGAGCATGGGAGACAAGGTACGCTGGCCAAGGGAAATGAGATCAAACCAGAACAGACGAAATCCTGATTTTTGGTGTGAATTCACAACGATCACGGTCACAAAATGACGGATTGTAGATTGCTGCAAGGTGAAGTGGAACATTTATTAAAACAAGGATATTTAACGGAGTTATTTAGTGAAAAGGGAAAGCAGGCATATATGAAAAATAGGCAGGAGCCCCCAAAACCCCCTTCACCGAAAAGGACAGTTAATGTCATAAGTGGAGGAGAAGAAATCAACGGCGTAACATACACAGCAGTGAAGAAGGTGTCCAAAATAACAGTTACATACGGGAAGCGAGTTCGACGGGTTTTAGAAGAAGATAGTATTACATTTGATGACGCAGATGCAGATGGCATACAGACCCCACATAATGATGCACTGGTAATATCTTTACTTGTACATGACACTAATGTGAAACGAGTCTTGATTGATCCAGGTAGTTCCGTTAATATCATTCTTTTAAGAGTGGTAAAGGAGATACAAGCTGATGATAAGTTGATACCCAAAGCTCATACCTTATCTGGTTTAGACAACTCGAGCGTTGTGACAAAAGGAGAGATAATGCTCACCTCATTTGCAGAAGGAGTGGTCAAAGACACCAAATTTCAAGTGGTAGAAATGGATATGGCTTACAATATAATTCTTAGTAGACCATGGATACATGAGATGGATGCTATACCATCTACTTTGCATCAAGTTATCAAATTCTCTTCACAATGGGAATACGGAAAATACGTGGTGACCAGCAAGCGTCCCGGAGCATTAATTCCGTAGCAGATGCAAGCGCAAAAAGCAAAGATAAATAGTAATCACAGAACCAAGTTGAGAATGTTGCTACACCAAACCTCAACTAGGCATGGGCAAACAGATGTAGACTCGAGGCCTGATACCATCCAAGAACCAAAAGAAAATGAAAACATCAAAACAAGGATCGAGGAGTTAGAAGCTGTAGTATTATTTGCACCCTGGCCTGAGAGAAAAGTCTACGTCGGGACCAACCTCAGCCATGAAATGAAATGTAAGTTAATTGAATTTTTAAAAGCTAACATAGACTGCTTTGCTTGGTCCCATTCAGATATGACAGGTATACCCCCGGATGTAATGACTCACAAGTTAAATGAAGATCCGTCATACCCACCTGTCAAACAAAAGAAACGGAAGCAAGGTTCCTTCAAAAATCAGGTGATTCAAGATGAGGTGCAGAAACTTTTAAAAATTGGGTCTATCCGCGAGGTAACGTATCCAAATTGGTTGGCTAATACTGTTGTAGTGCCTAAAAAGAATGGTAAGTGACGAGTTTGTGTAGATTATACTGATCTGGATAAAGCTTGCCCTAAAGATTCTTTCCCAATACCGCATATAGATCAATTAATTGATGTTACTGCAGGACATGAATTATTGAGTTTTTTAGATGCCTATTCAGGGTATAATCAGATAAAAATGGATCCAATAGACGAAGAAAAGACTTCATTTATAACAGACAGGGGGACTTATTGTTACAAAGTGATGCCCTTTGGTCTCAAGAATGTTGAGGCCACGTATCAAAGGCTGGTGACCAAAATGTTTCAGGAATATCTAGGGAAAACCATGGAAGTTTATATAGATCATATGCTAGTCAAGTGACAACAAGCAGGAGATCATATTCAACACTTGACTGATGCTTTTCAGATTCTTCGCAAATTTAATATGAAATTGAACCCTGAAAAATGCGCGTTTGGGATTTCGTCAGGTAAGTTCTTGGGATTTCTTGATTCTAACTGTGGCATTGAAGTAAGTCCCGCGCAGATTAAAGATATTGAAGAAATTCCGGATGCACTAACGAATAAAAAAGAAGTACAATGACTGACGGGAAGAATAGCTGCTTTGGGAAGATTTATTTCCAAGTCATCAGAAAAATGCTTCAGGTTCTTTTCCGCCCTAAAAAAGCAAGATCAATTTGAATGGACTGAAGAATGCCAACAGGCGCTTAAAAATTTGAAAACATACCTATCAAATCCACCATTGTTCGCAAAACCAAAAGATGGGGAAAAACTACTTATTTACCTTGCTGTTTCAGAAGTAGCGGTAAGTGCTCTGTTAGTTCGGGAGGACCAAGGTAAACAATCTCCGATTTATTATGTTAGTAATTCATTATTAGATGCTGAGATTCGATATCCTCATCTAGAAAAACTTGCACTCGCATTAATTATGGCATCTAGGAAGTTAAGGCCTTATTTTCAATGTCATCCTATCTCTGTAGTAACTGCTTATCCTTTACGCAACATACTGCATAAACAAGAGTTATCGGGTAGACTAGCCAAATGGGCTATAGAGTTAAGCGAATATGACATAGCATATCAACCAAGAA
>NW_017692467.1:5230-5447 GCF_001879085.1 Nicotiana attenuata | reverse complement strand
ATTCCCTAGTCACCTTTTTTGCCAACATAGGGCTCCAGTCCCTAGTTGAGATTTTAGACATAGGGCCTCCATTCCCTAGTCGCCTTTTGCCAACATAGGTCTCCAATCCATAGGTGAGATTTTAGACATAGGGCCTCCATTCCCTAGTCGTCTTTTGCCAACATATGGTTCCAATCTCTAGTTGAGATTTTAGACATAGGGCCTCCATTCCCTAGTC
>NW_017692467.1:0-238 GCF_001879085.1 Nicotiana attenuata | reverse complement strand
CCTAGTCGCCTTTTTTGCCAACATAGGGCTGCAATCCCTAGTTGAGATTTTAGACATAGGGGCAGCATTCCCTAGTCACCTTTTGCCAACATAGGGCTCCAATCCCTAGTCGAGATTTTAAGATATTGGGCCTCCATTCCCCAGTCGCCTTTTTTGCCAACATATAGCTCCAATACCTAGTTGAGATTTTAGACATAGGGCCTCCATTCCCTAGTCGCCTTTTGCCAACATAGGTCTC
>NW_017692466.1:5088-5447 GCF_001879085.1 Nicotiana attenuata | reverse complement strand
CCGCATGGAACGACGACATCGCAACTCGACGTTTTACGGATGCCGCCTTCGAGGCGAGGGCGTAGTGACACGTCGAGCGCAACTGTGTTAAGCCTGTAAGGCCGTAGTTGGTAATCGTAATTAACAATATCTACCTTTTAGATACTTTCTTTATTTTTATTATTTATTGCATATTGTCTTTTTGATCTTTTCCGCAATTATCATACTTTAAAAAAAAAAAAAATTTATTATTTCAACGTAAAAAAAAATATCGTCTAAAGCGCGTAAAAACTCTTTAGTCTAATTTATTTAGATCTACCGTCGATATACTAAAAGTAAAGACAGGATACAAAATTTTTTACTTAAAAAAGAAAGGGGAG
>NW_017692466.1:0-1069 GCF_001879085.1 Nicotiana attenuata | reverse complement strand
TTTATTATTTCACGTAAAAAAAATATCGTCTAAGCGCGTAAAACTCATTTGCTAATTTATTAGATCTACCGTCGATATATTAAAAGAAGCAGGATACAAATTTTTTCAAAAAGAGGGATGCAACACGAGGACTTCCCAGGGGGTCACCCATCCTAGTACTACTCTCGCCCAAGCACGCTTAACTTCGGAGTTCTGATGGGATCCGGTGCGTTAGTGCTGGTATGATCGCATCCGACATTCCTTGCACTCTAAATTCTCTTAATACCTTTCCTCCTGCCGCTTTGGGTGCGAAAGTTTTAAGCCTTAAAACGGCATAACTTTACGCTCATTTATCCGTTTTACGCGATTCCTCTTTTGATTTTACGTATTTTTCGCGAGCAAAACCGTTGACCAATAACAACCAGCCCGCTCGACGAATATCACAATTAGAGGGCCCGACGATAATGTATCCCACTATGCCGCATGGAACGACGACATCGCAACTCGACGTTTTACGGATGCCGCCTTCGAGGCGAGGGCGTAGTGACACGTCGAGCGCAACTGTGTTAAGCCCGTAAGGCCGTAGTTGGTAATCGTAATTAACAATATCTACCTTTTAGATACTTTCTTTATTTTTATTATTTATTGCATATTGCCTTTTTGATCTTTTCCGCAATTATCATCTTTAAAAAAAAAATTATTATTTCACGTAAAAAAATATCGTCTAAGCGCGTAAAACTCGTTTGCTAATTTATTAGATCTACCGTCGATATACTAAAAGAAGCAGGATACAAATTTTTTCAAAAAGAGGGATGCAACACGAGGACTTCCCAGGGGGTCACCCATCCTAGTACTACTCTCGCCCAAGCACGCTTAACTTCGGAGTTCTGATGGGATCCGGTGCGTTAGTGTTGGTATGATCGCATCCGACATTCCTTGCACTCTAAATTCTCTTAATACCTTTCCTCCTGCCGCTTTGGGTGCGAAAGTTTTAAGCCTTAAAACGGCATAACTTTACGCTCATTTATCCGTTTTGCGCGATTCCTCTTTTGATTTTACGTATTTTTCGCGAGCAAAACCGTTGTACCAA
>NW_017692465.1:4804-5447 GCF_001879085.1 Nicotiana attenuata | reverse complement strand
CTAATACAAAGGGTGGAGGCATCCTAAATCCTGCAGCAACAGTGTTTAAACCTACTACTCCTGGGACAGTCAGGGGCAAGAATGGAGGAAAGAAGAACACAGGCAATGTACCAAATACTAGTGTTACAGCAGCAAAGTTGAACACCTCAAAGGAAGATGAGAGAGCAAAGAGTAGGGAAATGGAAATTTATGAAAATCAGGTACAAGAATCTACTGCAGCATGGGTACAAAGGGCCTTTATTGGCAACATTGTGGCAACAAACACATCAGTTCAGGAGATACCATCACAGGATATAAGAGTTGATTTGGCACTTACAAAGGAAAATGATAATGATAACATAGAAGATGCAGACTTTGAAATGTATAAAAATAGTGACAAAGCAAAATGGAAGGGGGGCAAATTGTGGTCTGAACAAGTTGAAGAAGATGCAGAAGAAGGAGTCATTCCTGATGTAATGCACAGTGAGGAGGAAACTGGAGGAGTAGATGAGGAAGAACAAAGTGTAAATGGAAATGCCAAAGGTAAATCAACTTCTGAAGGTCAAAGGATTAAGTGAATATTGTGGAGACTGTGGACAACTAAAGAAAGTGGAGGCTGGCAACATTGATACAAGGGGGAACAAACCCGTATTAGGTTTCTCTA
>NW_017692465.1:0-636 GCF_001879085.1 Nicotiana attenuata | reverse complement strand
TTGTGCTGCACCTAAGGAGGAATCATTAGTGCATCTGTTCTACACATCAAAATCTGCTGAGACAGTATGGAGGTATTTCCTACCAAGAGCTGGAATATCAGTACAAGGTTTGACTCTACACCAAGCCATTACAAGATGCTGGACTGTACCTGTGGTGTCTAGATTAAAACCAGTCATGCAGGCTCTAACCTTCTTGCATAGTTTGGGAGTTATGGAAGAGAAGAAATAGTCTAAAAACATGGAGAAGGTGTATCAGTCAGCAGAGTAATCTATCAAGTGTCAACACATCTCCAGCACCTTGTGCAGATGAGGAAACCTAACCTACAAGTACCTCACAGATGGTCTAATTTGCTGACTATGATGGAAAACTATACTCCAAGGCTTAAATATGAGAAAGTACTATGGGAGTTTCCTATGGAGGGCTGGATAAAAGTCAACACAGATGGGGCATCAAGAGGGAATCCTGGAAGAAGTTCTATTGGTTTTTGTCTAAGGGATGCATCAGGTGATGTGAAATATGCATTGGGAAGGGAGATTACTGAAGGATCTAACAATGAAGCAGAAGCTGTAGCAATCTTAGAGGCATTGAGAATATGCAGGACTCTTAATTATTATCAAATATGGCTGCAGACAGAT
>NW_017692464.1:5221-5447 GCF_001879085.1 Nicotiana attenuata | reverse complement strand
AGGGCCTCCATTCCCTAGTCGCCTTTTGCCAACATTAGGGCTCCAATCCGTGAGTTGTGCCTTTTTAGACATAGGGCCTCCATTCCTTAGTCGCCATTAGCCAACATTAGTGTTCCAATCCCTGAGTTGTGCCTTTTTAGACATAGGGCCTCCATTCCCTAGTCGCCTTTTGCCAACATTAGGGCTCCAATCCGTGAGTTGAGCCTTTTTAGACATAGGGCCTCCA
>NW_017692464.1:0-210 GCF_001879085.1 Nicotiana attenuata | reverse complement strand
TCCAATCCCTGAGTTGTGCCTTTTTAGACATAGGGCCTCCATTCCCTAGTCACCTTTTGCCAACATTAGGGCTCCAATCCCTAAGTTGAGCTTTTTTAAACATAGGGCCTCCATTCCCTAGTCGCCTTTTGCCAACATTAGGGCTCCAATCCGTGAGTTGTGCCTTTTTAGACATAGGGCCTCCATTCCTTAGTCGCCATTAGCCAACAT
>NW_017692463.1:5198-5447 GCF_001879085.1 Nicotiana attenuata | reverse complement strand
AGTTGCCTTTTACCAACATTAGGGCTCCAATCCCTGAGTTGAGATTTTTAGACATAGGGCCTCCATTCCCTAGTCGCCTTTTTTACCAACATTAGGGCTTCAATTCCTGAGTTGAGTTTTTAGACATAGGGCCTCCATTCCCTAATCGCCCTTTTTACCAACATTAGGGCTCCAATCCCTGAGTTGAGTATTTAGACATAGGGCCTCCATTCCCTAGTCGCCTTTTTTACCAACATTAGGGCTCCAATC
>NW_017692463.1:0-258 GCF_001879085.1 Nicotiana attenuata | reverse complement strand
TTTAGACATAGGGCCTCCATTCCCTAGTCGCCTTTTTACCAACATTAGGGCTCCAATCCCTGAGTTGAGATTTTTAGACATAGGGCCTCCATTCCCTAGTCGCCTTTTTTACCAACAATAGAGCACCAATCCCTGAGTTGAATTTTTAGACATAGGGCCTCGATTCCCTTGTCGCCTTTTTACCAACATTAGGGCTCCAATCCCTGAGTTGAGATTTTTAGACATAGGGCCTCCATTCCCTAGTCGCTTTTTTACCAA
>NW_017692462.1:5063-5447 GCF_001879085.1 Nicotiana attenuata | reverse complement strand
AGTTGAGTTTTTAGACATAGGGCCTCCATTCCCTAGTCGCCTTTTTACCAACATTAGGGCTCCAATCCCTGAGTTGAGTTTTAGATATAGGGCCTCCATTCCCTAGTCGCCTTTTACCAACATTAGGGCTCCAATCCATGAGTTGAGTTTTTAGATATAGGGCCTCCATTCCCTAGTCGCCTTTTACCAACATTAGGGCTCCAATCCTGAGTTGAGCTTTTGAGACATAGGGCCTCCATTTCCTAGTCGCCTTTTGCCAACATTAGAGCTCCAATCCCTGAGTTGAGCTTTTTAGACACAGGGCCTCCATTCCCTAGTCGCCTTTTGCCAATATTAGGGCTCCAATCCCTGAGTTGAGCTTTTTAGACATAGGGTCTCCATTCC
>NW_017692462.1:0-278 GCF_001879085.1 Nicotiana attenuata | reverse complement strand
TCTAATCCCTGACGTTGAGTTTTAGACATAGGTCTTCCATTCCCTAGTCGCCTTTACCAGCATTAGGGCTCCAATCCCTGAGTTGAGTTTTTAGACATAGGGTCCCATTCCCTAGTCGCCTTTTTACCAACATTAGGGCTCCAATCCCTGAGTTGAGTTTTAGACATTGGGCCTTCATTCCCTAGTCGCCTTTTACCAACATTAGGGCTCCAATCCCTGAGTGGAGTTTTTAGACATAGGGCCTCCATTCCCTAGTCGCCTTTTACCAACACTAGGGC
>NW_017692461.1:4677-5448 GCF_001879085.1 Nicotiana attenuata | reverse complement strand
TAAACAGATATTCAATACAAAAAAAAGGAAATGAAGAAATGAGTGTGTGCAACAACTGTAGCTCCAAAACTTGTATTTGCTACTCAAAGAATGCCAAACATATGTTTCCAATCAGCTAGGTCGTGTGTAAAAGGGTTTGGGTCCAAAAAATGTGAAATTACAGAAGTGCCTAGAACGTAAGCTCAATCTTCGCATTTGTGAACCTTGACTATACTGTTGACCATCGCATTTGCGATTTGGATGTTTGCATTTGCGAACTAGGCCCTGTGCACTTGTTTTTGCATTTGCGATGGAGGAGTTCTCATTTCCGTAGGTTGACTTGTTTGGTTGACTTCGCATTTGCGATCCTAACATCGCATTTGCGACTTCTGCTATAATAACCGAAACTTCGCAAGTGCGATCTTCAGCTCACATTTGCGATATCTGAGGCCATTTTCCAGAATTCTCTTTTCAGCTTATTTTTGACTTGGTTTCTTTCCTGATTACTTCTAAAACACATAAACCTCAAAAATGAAGTAAATGACACCGATTACACTATGCTATCAAGCAAGCGTAGCAAAAATCCACGATTAAGGAAGAGATAAGTTGGTAAAAACCAACCTATCAACGAACTAACAGTAAAGAAGATAAATAACATATATAAAGAAACTAAATAAATAGCGAGGTAATAAAGAAAGAAACGAATACGGTAAACCATAAGCTATATACTTCCACAGAAACTCCAAGAAAGCCTTTCAAAAATAACTGACAAAACCGTATAACCGAGTACCA
>NW_017692461.1:0-815 GCF_001879085.1 Nicotiana attenuata | reverse complement strand
ATCTCTGCTTCCCCCACGATACCCCTCTTTGCACTTACACTCTCTCTTAGCTTCTAAGTTCTGCCCCCTCCTATGAGCCTTGCTTTGGGACCTTGAGTTCCCTCTGAACTTGGACATTTGAGGGCTGGCCCTTCCACACTACACTATAACTCAATTCTGCAATGTATTTGGGTGTAAGCACTGCCCGGAGTCCATCTGAGACTCTTAGGGAACTTAGATACATCCCAAATAAGAGAAAGGCTTTGAAAATTTGATCTTTGGAGTTGGTTTATTTCATGCTTCAGATAGAAGTCTTAATCAGGCTGTCCTTGGTTGGAATTTTTAGTTTCTGATGTAATTTTATTCCTCTTCTTATTCAATTCTAGGCTGTAATAATCTTGTAATAACTATTGGGGTTTTTAGTGAAAATGGGAGGGTCAATCATGCATGCAAAAGGAATAGATATCATGTTCATAGGGAATTATCATGCTTCTACCCTCATATCCTGCTTCAAACTTTCATTTCTGTATTTTACATAGAAACCATGTCTATAGCTTCTGCATTTCATACAGAAACCATGTCTGTAGGCTTCAGCACTTCTGCATTTTATAGATATCCTGCCTGTGATTCTCCTCCTATAAAAAAGGGGTCTTTGGCACCTTGTAAGCACGGCTGTTCCAATTGTTCACACGAAATATACTAGAACTCTCTCTCTTTCCTCTCTAACATACTCTTGCGACATTGTTGCTCTTATTTATTGCTTTCTTACTTGTTCTTCATTTATTGTTTATCATTGGTTATAAAGAGCCTTCGCTGATTATTTTACAACTATTAGC
>NW_017692460.1:5244-5448 GCF_001879085.1 Nicotiana attenuata | reverse complement strand
AATCCCTGAGTTGTGCCTTTTTAGACGTAAGGCCTCCATTCCCTAGTCGTCTTTTGCCAACATTAGGGCTCCAATCCCTGAGTTGTGCCTTTTTAGACGTTGAGCCTCCATTCCCTAGTCGCCTTTTGCCAACATTAGGGCTCCAATCGTTGAGTTGTGCCTTTTTAGACATAGGACCTCCATTCCCTAGTCGCCTTTTGCCAA
>NW_017692460.1:0-361 GCF_001879085.1 Nicotiana attenuata | reverse complement strand
CTCCAATCCCTGAGTTGAACCTTTTAGACATAGGGCCTCCATTCCCTAGTCTCCTTTTGCCAACATTAGGGCTCCAGTCCCTGAGTTGTGCCTTTTTAGACATAGGGCCTCCGTTCCCTAGTCGCCCCTTGCCAACATTAGGGCTCCAATCCCTGAGTTGTGCGTTTTTAGACATAGGGCCTCTATTCCCTAGTCGTCTTTTGCCAATATTAGGGCTCCAATCCCTGAGTTGTGCCTTTTTTAGACTTAAGGCCTCCATTCTCTAGTCGTCTTTTGCAAACATTAGGGCTCCAATCCCTGAGTTGTGCCTTTTTAGACGTAGGGCCTCCATTCCCTAGTCGCCTTTTGCCAACATTAGGGC
>NW_017692459.1:0-5448 GCF_001879085.1 Nicotiana attenuata | reverse complement strand
TTTTGGTTGTGTTCAGTTGGTTCTAAAGCTTTGTCGTCACAGGCTGGTGAGCTTAAGTAAGTTGATGCTTTTGTTCTTGAATATGCATGGTTTTTTGGGGCAGGGGATAACGTACACAAGGAGTGGGCTGGGGTTTGTACTATGATTGTTGGAATTGATGTGAAGTTTGGCTGCTGAGGATTTAGTATCTTCATTGGTCAGATTCCTTTTGTCAACATTAAATGCATTCTTGACCTCTTCTTGGGTGGAACAAAGGTCAACTTCCATTGATCCCTCATCATAGGCAGTAGTGTCATTTAGCTTAGCAGTGATAACCGTTGGTTTTGATGGATTGGCATATGGTGTGGTGTTATCCCTGCATGGACCGATGGGTATTTCTGGGTTGGGAGGGCTTTCTAATGCATTAAAGGTTCCAGGCTTTTGGTTAATGAAGGA
Organism: Nicotiana attenuata; assembly: GCF_001879085.1. Lineage (NCBI taxonomy): Eukaryota > Viridiplantae > Streptophyta > Magnoliopsida > Solanales > Solanaceae > Nicotiana > Nicotiana attenuata. The sequence goes on along the minus strand of NW_017692459.1, from coordinate 5,013 downwards.
GGGTGTTTGTGTCATTGGTGATTTGGTATAACTTAAAAGCTTATGGTTAATATCCGTAGGGTCCTGAGGTTGTGTCAATTTAGAGTGTACCGTGTCCATTTTGTCATTCACTAGTGCATTTAATGCCTTAAACTGATTGCTATTGCTTTTGTCTGGATTTGTGCTATTGTCAATGTGTTTTGTTGTGTATCATTCCTCCTAAACTCTTGTCGTTTGTGTGGTGTTTGGCCGGTTTTTGCATTCCTGAGTTCATCGTGGGACTTCTGTTCAACTTGCATTTTTTGTTCCAGTTTTGAATGTTCCAGTTTTGAATGTCGTTGTGGAGGGGGGCTTAGCCTTTCCGTTTGGTCTTGGCTTGGCTTAGTTCTCTTGTGAGTAACTATGGTCCAATGATCTATCTCTTCCGCTAGGGATTCAATTCCATCTTCATTTTTTTGAATCTCTTTTACTGCACTAGTCTTCGAGGTCGTTGGTTGAGGGCAGTTAGTTAAAGTGTGACCCAATCTACCACAATGGGAACACAGCATGTTGAAACCTTCATATGCAATTCTTTGATAATGGCGTCCAATTATAACATGAGTTTTGAGAGGGCTTTCTATAGGTGCTAGGATACAAACTCTCGCGTATTTGCCCCTAGTAGCTGAAGCAGTACATGCGTCGATCCTTAGTAGCTTCCCTAGTTTAGATCCTATTTTTTGAAGGATTTCATAGTCATAAAATTCCGTTGGTAGTTCTGGTAGTCTGGCCCAGATGGCTGAGTAAGTTTGTGAGGCTGCTGAAGCTACGAACTTTGGTTCCCATTTCCGGACAGTGAGAAATTGATTTCCTATGAACCAAGGTCCTCCATGGAGAGCTTTGTCGTAGTTTTCTGAGCTTATGAACTTAATTAGGTAGTAATCATGTCCTAGATCTATGAGTGTGATGTTCTCCGTTGGTTTCCAAATGGCCGTTATTTTGTTTTGTAGAAAAGCATAGCTTACCTTCCTACCAAATAGTTTAATGATAACAGCATTGGTCCAGTTATTGTAAATCCTTTCTTTGTCTGTGTGTTATAGGAATGAAGTTTTCGGATTCATATTGGTTCTCAGTTTCATCTGAAGTGTCATGGTCGTCCACAGATTTCTGCACTGCTATTTGGTTTTGGTGCTGTGTTTCTGCCAGATTTCCTTTCAGTTTGAGCAAGAATGAGCTTGTCTGAGCATGGTGTTCCTTAGCTGAGGCTTGAGTGTTAATGATATTGGTGGGTTCATTGAGTTGATCTTGGTCCATCTCCATTGTTAGATCTTTATTACTTGTTCCTGCATCTGTGAGCTTGAAGTTGTTTATGTTCATATAGAAGTCTGAGATTCTTTGTTACCTACGTGTGTTATTGCTTCTTGTTTGGTGAATGGGAGTTTATTTTGCAGATTTTGGTCGCTTATTCTTTTTCTAGAGAGAAGCTGGAGCTCCTCTTTTAGAAAAAGTTGTTTACATAAACTTTGAATCACTTTTACGTTTTGGGGTACTTTTGTTTGTCATACACTTCAATAATTAATTCTAATATAGGTAATAATCTAGCTAAAAGTTTTGAGTATTTTCAGTTCCGTTTAGACTTAGGAGTTTTTTGTTTATAAGTTATAAAAAGTTGAGAATTTGATTTAGGTGTAGGAATATTTTTCAAAGGAAATTAACCGATTAGTTCTTTACAAGAAAAAGATTAATTCTTTAAAATTATGTTAGGTAAGAAAATTTATGAATTCTTTATAAATATTTCAGCTAAACTTTTCGTGCACTTTCACCTACTTTTAGGTTCAGATTTTTTTTATTTTATTAGTAAAAATCTCAAGCACTTTTACCTTCTCTTAGGTTTAGGAGTATGTGTTTATGTATATATTCCTAATATTTAGGACTTTAAATTTATTAAAATTTTACCTTTTATAGATCACCTATATTATATTTATTAAATCTATATTTTCTATACTATATTAAAAGCACAAAATCCCTTAGCGAAATATCATCGCCTTTTTTGTCCTTTAAAAATAGAAGTTCACATTAGACAAAATAGTAATTTAAGTTATTTTTCTTATATTTAGAATTTGAAATCAACTAAAGTTTTATTTATTAAATTGTTCCTTATTTGAACTATGTACAAAATTCTAATATTTAGGATTTTAAACTTAATTTTTAAATAGCTTTATTTCCATGAATTATAAAAGTTCTAAAGTGACTTCCGTAAAAGATAAATTGAAATTTACATGTGAAAAGAGAAAAACACCATAATTTGATCCAAAAATGCATGAGCAATTGCGCCAGACATTAATGAGCAAATAAATTTCACTATAGACAACTAAAAACTCTCCTAAGAAGAAAAGTTTACTTAGAGTTAATGTATGGAATATAATTTAGGTTAAGACGAGTAACTCTACTTAAAACAAACCATATAAAATAAGTTAATTTGTCAGTCTACTTGCAAGAAAATCGACGTTTAAATTTTTTTAAATTTGATTTTACATTTGAAAAAAATAATATTTTATTATTTTTCTAATATTTAAATTTTTGAAATAAAAATAAAATTTATCTTTAGAAATTATTTTTTATTTAAATTATACATAAGAATTCCTAACATTTATGACTAAATCACTTAAATTTTATTTGCATAAATTCTTTTCTCATTGAACACTTTAAAAATAAAATTCTTATTAGCTAAAATTACAATTTTCTTATTAAATTTCTATGTAGGATCTCCTAACTTTTAATACTTTATAATTAGTTAATATTTCGTCTTATATAAATTTTCTTATTTGAACACATTGAAAATAAAAGTTTTATTCGATAAAATTATAAATACACTATAATATTTAAAATGTGAGATGATTTAAAGTTTCATCATAATATTTATTTGTTTATTTATACCATTATAAAAGTACAAAACTCGAATACGAAATATCGACAAAATGTGAGTGAAGTTAATCTGAAAAAAGAACAAAGAATGAAAGTAAAGGGCGTAGAATTTTTTAAACTTTTAATCTCTTTTATTATAAAGTAGATTAACCTCATTTCTGCATAAAATATCTATTTTAGAATTTTGATAAATTAAAATTAAATATTATTTTCTTTATTTTTCAAAAAAGTGAAAAACTAATTGATTGGTTACACGAGTAGAATTAGCATTAAATTTTTATACTCCATTTTATATCACTGATAGAGATGGCTCTTAGTTCTGTTAAAAAAATGGATGGTCCAAAATTTAAAATTAATATGAAATTCTTCACTATTTTCTTATATTCATTACTTGCCTTTTTTTTTTTTGAATTCATTATCTTTCAATGTAATAACATTATGAATGTAACATTTATGAAGAGAGGTGAAATATAAAAATATACCATATTTATTTTTTATATAATAAATTATTTATAATTACAAATATTATTTAACTAATCCAACTAAATTCATCATCTTTTGCATGTCCAAAAAATATTGAATTTAACTATTTTATCAATGTGAATTAATTTTTATTACTTAAACATATATTGCTTTTATTTTAACGTCAACTGCTATTTTTCAACATTTTTTGTATATGTTTAATAATGATCAACGCGATGCACACGTGCAACGCACGTACACTAACACTAGTTATATTAAAAGCACGAAGGCCTTTAGCGAAATATCGTTCGTCTTTTTTACCCTTAAAAAATAGAGTTCACACTAGACAAAATAATCATTTAATTGATTTCCTTATAACTAGGAGTATGAAATCAAATAAAATTTTAGCTATTAAATATTTTCTTATTTTAACCATGTAAGAATCCTAACCTGCACGTACATTCGTACCTGACTTTCTTTATTATAATTTCCTTATATTTAAGTTTTGCACGTACCCTAAATAGAAACAAGTTACATAAAAGAAATTTGTTTTCGAGGGACTCATTGTTTCAATGGTATTTGATGGAGTTGCCTCCGTTTATTATATGAACTTTTGTGCATCTCGGCCGAGTGAACCCAAGGTAATTTGCTAGAGTATGATGATCCATGTAGTTAGGGGTGTTCATAAAAATCCGAACCGAACCAAACCGAAAACCAAACCAAACCGACCAAAAAAATCGATACTTTTTGGTTTGGTTTGGTTTTGGTTTTGAATTTTAAAAACCGATCAAATTTGGTTTGGTTTTGGTTTTAGTCAAAATATAACCGAAAAAAACCGAATCAAACCGACTATAGGAGTAGCCAGTGGCGGATCCAGAATTTTCAAACCGTGGGTGCTCAACTATTTTTAATCTGAAAATTGCTATTGAGACTGGGTGCTCGGTTTATATATTTATATAAATTTACTAGCTTTTTATACAAGTTGTGAGCACGTGATTTTTGCCCTATATGAATTACTCCCATAAATTCACAACAAAATAATTTCTTGCAGTGTTTGCAATTTTGTGGATTTGCGTGACATTTCATGTTAATTGTTTGCATTTTAACTAAATAAAAAATACAAAATATATGTGCATGTGCATTGTAGGAGTCAATTTTGCATTTTAGGAATTAGTTAGTCATTAATTTTTATAAAATGGAAAAAAGTCTCAGAAATAGCTTATTTAGTTGTATTTTTGAATTTAGGGTAGTTTGACCTTCAATTCGGTTTAGTTAATAATAGTAATTAGAGCTAATTAATTTGATGTGTTTAAGTTAGGATTTATTTTGGGTTTTATTTGAAAAATTAATTAAAAAAAAAAGAAAAGAAAAAGAAGAGAAAAGAATTTTTGAGATAAAAGAAAGAATTGGGAAAAGAATTTGATGTTGGGCCAAATCAATTGATCTTCCCCAGGCCCAATGTGAATAACCCGGTCATATTAGCCCAACCCGCCTCAGGAAACCCGGTCCAGCCCCCTTGTAATGAAACGTCACCGTTTCAGTGGCGTGTGATCCTGGCCGTCGAGGATCTTTGATCCTACGGCCAGGAACTAGGCAAATTTGATATATAAATGTCGGATCAGGCCCCCTACCCCTCAATCGTCTCCCATTCCCCCCTGATGTCGCCGGTGT
>NW_017692458.1:4449-5448 GCF_001879085.1 Nicotiana attenuata | reverse complement strand
AAGGTCTATTCTAATAATATGATACCATTATTAATAAAGTTTTTAATACAGAAGTGTCAATGAAATTAAATGGTTCACTATTGAAAAACAAAATGATGACCTCTTTTTGGGTCGGGATGGGTTAGGATGCACTGTAATTGTATTGATAACCTTTCGTATATAATATATTCCGTAATTATGATTAAGTGATATGTATATTAAAGAATACATTCTTTTTTATATAGGATTTTCCCCTTAATTATGATAAAATGATATGCATATTAAAGGATAAATACCTATGTACTTTTCTTTCTATGTGAGTAGTTGTAAGTTTCTTTCTCTCGGATGCTTCCTTCAAGTAGCAAGTACACATGGTATATACAGAAAAAATGCAAGACCTCTATCTCTCTCTCTCTCTTTGTCGGAATTCCGTGTAAAGAGGGGGATTATATATTGGCCACTATGTGTAATGCTTAGGGGTAGTTTGGTAGGATTTTGTAATTACGGCCGGTCGTTTTGAGAATCGTAACCCTGTTCATCCATTTTTTTCTGTTTCATTTGTGTTCTTCATCTATATTATGTTGTACCGGGTTAGTTGGTTCGGGTCCGAAGTGGTTTCGGAGTGAATTGAGACACATAGTCTCTTATTTGGAAGCTTAAGTTGGAAAAGTTGACCGGATGTTGACTTATGTGTAAAAGATCTCGGATTTGAATTTTTATGGTTCTGTTAGATCCGTTAGATGATTTTGGACTTAGGAACGCATCCGGAATGTGATTTGGAGGTCCGTGGTAGAAATAGGCTTGAATTGGCGAAAGTTAAAATTTTGGCGATTTTGGCCGTCAGTGGAAATTTTGATATCGGGGTCGGATTGGATTTACGGAAGTTAGAGTAGGTTCGTGGTGTCATTTCTAACTTGTGTGAAAAATTCAAGGTCATTCGGACGCGGTTTGATAGGTTTCGGCATCGTTTGTGGAATTTGCAAGTTTATTAATTCTTAGGCTTGAATCCGGGTGTGATTT
>NW_017692458.1:0-256 GCF_001879085.1 Nicotiana attenuata | reverse complement strand
ATATATATATATATATATATATATATATATATATATATATATATATATATATATATATATATATATATATCACTCTGAAGTTATACCAATAATACAAGATACCTAATGTTCCAGCTGGATCCATTGACTTTGTGTTCAAGTGGTGATTTGATTAATCATCCATCATTTATTCCAAGGTCTATTCTAATAATATGATACCATTATTAATAAAGTTTTTAATACAGAAGTGTCAATGAAATTAAATGGTTCACTATTG
>NW_017692457.1:4233-5448 GCF_001879085.1 Nicotiana attenuata | reverse complement strand
ATTTCTAATTCCAGTATCAAAATCGGGTTTCCCCTCCCATTCTCTTATTTTCTTCAAAAAATTTCCCCCTCTCTATTTTCTCTCTCACGAAAAGAGCCCTAAGAATTCTCCACCCCAAGACTAAGAATTCCATCAACGAAACAACCTTCACCAAAATCAGCCGCTGGCCTTCTCCATCTGCTCCAGACCAACATGAGCTCCGTTTGATTCCGTCAGATCTGGTCACTGTCGAGAGGTCCTGAACGAGTTTCATCTGTTGATTGCTGCTGATTTGTGTCACGACCCGAATTTCTCGCCCTCGGGAGTCGTGATGACGCCTACTAACGGAGCTAGGCAAGCCAAACATTTAAACATTTTCGGATGACAACACAACAATAATAAAACAACGAGTCTTTTTTTTATAAAAAAGAGCATAATAACTGAAAACCCAAAATGCGGAAGTTAAATGTTTCTCTACCCAAGACTGGAGTTGCTATCTCACGAACTACTAAGGAGTGCTACAAACAAGTCCGAATAGAAAATGCCTAAATGTATGTCTCGGTACAATGAAAACAAACTGAAAACATAGAAAGGGACCACGGCCTGCGAACGCCAGCTAGGCTACCTCGTAAGTCCCTGGACTGAAGTCAGCTCCCGATCAATATGCTACTGCAGTGGTCCAAAAGCTGCTCCGGTACCGTGATCTGTGCAAAAGAGCACAGAAGTGTAGCATCAACACAACCGACCCCATATGCTGGTAAGTGCCTGGCCTAACCCCGGCGAAGTAGTGATGAGGCTAGATAGGACTACCAAATCAACCGGTGCAGTTAAATGTATATATATGCAATACAAGGAAAGAATACAGAAGTTAAACAGTTAAGAGGGAGGGGAGCATGCTATGGGGGAAGTACAACCCGAATGTAAAGTCAGCAATTTAAGCAAGTAACCGTACAATAACAATAATTAATGAAAGCAAGAAAATTTAACCATTTGCACGGCACCAACCTTCGTGCTTTTACTCTCATTCTCACCAAGAGCAATCAAATAAAGTGCACGGCATCACCCTTCGTGCTTTTCCTCACATAACTCTCACATCATGGCACAGAATTTCCCTTCGTGCAAATATCATCAAAACATGGCACAGAATGACCCTTCGTGCAAGTATCATCAAACATGGCACGGAATGACCCTTCGTGCAAGTAAAATCAAACATGGCACGGAATGACCCTTCGTGCA
>NW_017692456.1:0-5449 GCF_001879085.1 Nicotiana attenuata | reverse complement strand
CCCAAAATTGTTCCTTATTTTCGCATTTATTTTTCAAGAACTACGCTTGGTCTGATTCATGGCGGGTCATGATACGTAGTCAATCTCCATAAGATTCGACCGTAACCCTAAGAGAAAAGGAAAAGGGGAGGGAAGAAAATAAAAGAAAAAACAAGAGAGGAAAAGAAACGAAAAAAAAGAAGAGAAAGAAAATAAGAAAACCAAGAGGAAGAAACCATGACAAAAAGCAAAGGCAAGAATGAAAGAAAAGAAAAGAGAAAGCAAAAAAAAAAAAAAGAGGCAATGAAAAATGAGAGAAAAGGGTAAAAGGAAAGAATAAGGAAAAGCCAGGATGACGCATGCAACCGTTGCAAAACACATAGAAACACATTTAACTGTATAGGTGCATCACGCCTCAACGCGCGATTACCTATCTGTTATTTGTCTCAAACTAACCGTTTGCTGCTGTCACCTCCAGTCCAGGTTTTATAGAAACGGTGGTTGGTTTTTCGTGGTAAACTGGCATCACATCCGTACTTTACTAGATCAAAGGGGAGCATAGAAATGTCTTCGGAAATGACCTTGCCAGCCATTCCCATCCCAGAATATGGCCCAATCTCGGGCATCCCGGCCTCGGAATCTGCAGCGGCTGAAGAGAACATGATCTTACGTCTTAGGGTCATGGAGATGTGGGATGCGTGGACGAATGGAAGGGAGCCTCCAAGTGCTATTCCCGGCTTCCCCGAGTTGTTTCCTAGAACAGGGGGTACCTCTAATATCCTCATCAGCCATCCGAATACCTCATTAGGACAACCCACCATATCGGCTCATTTTGTGGGAACACCTTCTGAGGTCCACCCCCAGGTGTTCACATCCGGAGCAGTCCCCAATATCTTTACCAATCCCCCATGCTCCGCCACAACACAACCTGCACTCCCAAAACCAACCACTTTTGATCCGTCAGCCTTCACATTCCAAAATCCTATTTTCCAAGTGGAGCCTCCTCAGTACCCCACCTATACTTACTCCCAACCACCTCCATATGAGTTCACAACGGGACAGGAAAAGACTCCCAAAGCTCCCGAACAGGATGAAATGGCAAAAAGGAGTAGAAGCCTGGAACAGAGCCTCAAAAACATGCAGGGATTGAGTGGGCAAAAGAGTGTGTCATATCTTGATTTGTGCATGTTCCCTCACGTGCATTTGCCTATGGGATTCAAGACTCCGAAGTCGAAAAATACGATGGGCATGGTGATCCCATTGCTCACCTTAAGAAATACTACAATCAATTGCGTGGGGCTGGAGGAAAAGAAGAATTGCTCATGGCTTACTTTGGGGAAAGCTTGGTGGGTATTGCCTCCGAGTGGTATATGGATCAAGATATCTCTCGATGGCACATTTGGGACGACCTCGCGAGAGACTTTGTTAGACAGTTCCAGTACAATATAGACATTGCTCCAGACCGGAACTCGTTGGCAAATCTGAAAAGGAAGTCTTTGGAGAGCTTTAGGGAGTATGCAATCAAATGGCGTGAACAGGCGTCAAGGGTAAAACCTCCGATGGACGAGGTTGAAATGGTCACGGTGTTTCTTCAAGCTAAAGAAGCTGATTATTTCCAAAATATGATGTCAGCTATGGGTAAACCATTCGCAGAAGCTATTAAAATTGGTGAAATGGTGGAGAATGGATTGAAAACAGGCAGAATTCTGAGCCAGTCAGCCATTAGAGCAACCTCCCAAGCCATTCAAGGCGGGTCTGGAGGAATGGCCAAAGGTAAGAAGAAAGAAGAAACGGCTATGGCAGCATCGGGTGCAAGAAGACACCGCGCTGCTAGACCCATGTTCTCGGAAAGAACCCCTCAACATTACTACCCTCACCATGACATGGATTATGATCCTCAACCGTATGCGGTCATGAATGCTCAACCCTTTGCTCAGCCGCAGCCACATGCCAATAGAAACCAAGCTCCATTCCCAAGAAATCAGCCTCCTCACCAAAACCACTACAATCCCCGTCCTCCACAGAATAACTTTCCCCCTCGTGAGCCACCCAGGAGGCAAACTATACTCCAATTGGTGAATCTTACTCCAATCTATTTCCAAAACTTGTCCAACTGGGTCTACTACAGCCAGTCCCTCAAACAGGCATAACCCAGCATCGCCTGCCTACAGAGCCGGTGTCAGATGTGCCTATCATTCATGAGCAGAAAGGCACGACACAAATGATTGTTGGACATTGAAAAGGGCAGTGGAGAACTTAATAGAGCAAGGAAAGATAGTGCTGAGGGATGAGGATGTCCCAAATGTGACCAATAATCCACTGCCAGCCCACAATAATGGGCCATTGATCGGAATGATTTGCAAAGATAAAGAATTTGATCCGGCGCTAAAGGCCATATTTGCTATTGCTGATGCAGAAAGAAAGCCAAAGGTTGCCCCGAATCAAGATAAACGGGAAAAGAAGAACAAAGTCACCAAGACAGAACCAGAAAAGAAAGTTGAAACAGGAACAGAGGCGAGGCCTCCCAAAGATGGAGTTCTTTATGTTCCACGAGGCCGCACAGAAAAACAGCTGACTTTGAGCCCTCCAAAAAGATTTGAACTGAAAAGGGGAGCACAGATATACGTACCCAAGGGAGCCTATGAAGTACGGGGGACAATTAAACCATCAGGGCTGACTGAGCCCGTGGTTATTGGACGCGCACCACAGAAGCCTATGACAAATCCTGCTGCAGCGCCATGGAATTACCATCAGACGGTGGTTACGTATGAGGGCAAAGAGATCTTGGGGGAGCTTCAAGACAATCACCCCGTTGAGAAATACTCCAACATAGAAGAAGTGAACAACGCCACCAGAAGGCATTTCCCATCTAAGAAACCTGTAAGTGCCGAGGAAGCGGAAGCTTTCTTTCAGAAAATGAAGATGGCCGACTATGAGGTGGTTGATCAATTGCGAAAGTATCCTGAACAAGAATCCTTGCTGTCATTGCTGATGAAATCCCCTGAGCACCAAAAGGTTTTAATGAAGACCCTGAATGAAGCGTACGTGCCTGCTGAAACTTCGGTGGAACAGTTTGAAAGAATGGCAGAAAGATTTTTTGCCGTCAATCAGATTTCATTCAGCAAAAATGACTTTCCTCCAGAAGGAGCCGCTCACAACAAAGCCTTGCACTTAACCGTCAAATGTGAGGGATACTATGTGAAGAAGGTCATGGTAGACGGAGGTTCTGGGGTGGACATTTGCCCACTCTCCATACTACAGCGTATGGAAATCGGGACTGGAAGGATTCGTCCCAACAATGTCTGTGTGAGAGCCTTTGACGGTATCAAAAGAGACACCATTGGAGAAATTGACCTAATCTTGACCATCGGCCCGGTGGACTTCGAGGTGACTTTCCAAGTGCTAGACATGGACACGTCCTATAATTTTCTTTTGGGAAGGCCATGGATCCATGCTGCAGGAGCTGTACCCTCTACCCTCCATCAAATGGTGAAATTTGAACACGAGGATCAGGAGATCGTGGTTCATGGAGAGGATGAACAGTCGATCTATCGGGACCCATCTGTCCCATGCCTAGAAGCGAGAGAAGGCAGTGAACACATAGTCTACCAAGCATTCGAAGTTGTGGTGGCGGACCAGCATGAAGAAGGGAACTCGTGGCCCCAACCCTTCCTATCCAATGCCTCGATTATGGTGGCCAAAGATATGATCAGACATGGTTTCAAGCCGGGGAAGGGACTTGGAAAAGCTCTGCAAGGAATATCTGAACCAGTGACCCTGCCAACAACTGAAAAGTTCTTCGGGATAGGTTGTCACCCCACCCCAGATGATGTAGAGTGGGCGGATGAGAGAAAGAAGGAGGGATGGGTCTTGCCACAGCCACATCCACGTTTGTATGAAACCTTTGTCAAGCCGAAGTACAGTGAGGAGGAAGATGATGAGGCCTTTACGGCCGAAGAAATTGAGGAAATATGTGGGGCAATGAGGATGATACTCTACGAAACCCACATGGTTCAGCCGGGAGAGGGCTCTAGCACCGCTGAGGTGTTATACATGGGACCAAGCGCCAAGCTTCAAAATTGGAAGGCTACACCGTTTTCGATCAGGCGGTAGTCCCGGTAGACCTGCCTGCTACTTTTTCTGCATCCCGAGTTATTCCAGGGTGTAACTCGGATGCTCTTCTTTAGTTTCTTGTCTTTAAATTTCCCGATGTAAACCTTGTTATCTTCCCAATTCCAAGAAATGAAATCAATATTTCATCGTTCATCTTTCTCTATTCTTTCTGATTTGGCTATTTTTTTATTTCTTCTTTTCAGTTCTAATAATGCGGCCTTAAATAACATGACATGCTTGCGTACTTCATGCCCAGATCCGAACACGCTGTCTAATTGTGAAATAATGAACCAAGAACCGGAATATGATGAAGAAGAGACTTTTAGGGTAATAAATCGAGAATTGGAACAATTTGAGAATAAACCTAAAGCCAATGGTGTCGTCGAAGCAGCAAACAAGAACATCAAGAAGATTTTGAGAAAGATGATTCAGAGCTCCAGACAATGCAATGAAAAGTTGCCTTCTGCATTACTGGGATATCGCACCACAGTGCGCACATCGGTAGGAGCTACCCCATACCTTTTGGTCTATGGAACTGAGGCTGTAATACCTGCGGAGGTAGAAATCCCTTCTCTCCGAATCTTTGTTGAAGCTGAAATTGAAGACAGTGAGTGGGTCAAGACCCGTTTGGAACAGTTGACACTGATTGATGAAAAGCGGATGGCTGCGGTCTGCCACGGGCAGTTGTACCAACAAAGAATGGCCCGTGCTTATAACAAGAAAGTACGGCCCAGGAATTTTGAAGTGGGGCAACTCGTGTTAAGGCGCATCCTTCCTCATCATCAGGACGCAAAAGGGAAATTCGCTCCTAATTGGAAGGGTCCGTACATCATCAGAAAGATATTGCCAAGAGGAGCATTGTATCTGGGTGATATCGAAGGAAATGATCCCGAAGCAGCTGTGAATGCAGATGCAGTAAAAAGGTACTATGTCTAGGCTTTCTGCAGCAATGACTTTGTTCAATTGAGATGACGAAGGCTTTCCTTCTCGCTACCCAAACACTATCAACCCTTTGCGAACCCATTTGAGCCGGTTATTCTTCTTTGATTGCCCTCTTTGGAACCCGAAAGTACTATTGAAAAGAAAAAAAAAGGAAAAAAAGAGACAAAAAAAAAAGAAAAAAAAGGAAAAAAAAGAGAAAAAAAAACAAAAGAAAGAAAAAAAAAAGAAAAGAAAAATGAAAAAAAAGAAGAAAAACAAAACAAAACAAAAACAAAAACAACCAAAAACAAATGTTTCCCTGAACTACGTCTGACTTGATTCCGAAAGGATACGTAGGGAGCCTCTCTCCGGGGTTCAGTCACACCAAAACAAAAATTCCAATTCCCCCAAAAAGTGAAACTGGGGCAGATGATAT
>NW_017692455.1:0-5449 GCF_001879085.1 Nicotiana attenuata | reverse complement strand
ACAAGTTCACGCGGTCCGCGCCAGTCATCATGCGGCCACACTTCATCATTGTGCGGTCCGCGTCAACATCTTCAGAAAGCAAGTCTCAAAAGTAAAGCAACCCAGTGCGGCCGCGTGTCATCATCGTGCGGACCGCACAGACCCCGCAGGGGTATTTTTGTCCGGTTTTTCTTAACTTAGTATAAATAGAATATTTGCCATTTTTTAGGGTATGGATTAGATACAGAACAGCTGCTGCACTCGTGAGACAAAAGTCTTAGCCTATTTTGGGCATTTTTCATTGTGTTTAACGTGGATTCTTTTGGTTTTACCTTCTAGTTAATTAATATGTTAATTTTATCTATTTCTCCTTCAATTTTTGTTGTTATTATGGCTAGCTAAACCCATAAGCTAGGGTTGTGGCTCAACCCTAGTGTGGGTAATTAATGGGTATGATTGTTTAATGCTTGAATGATGTTGGGTGTTTGATATTTGGGTTATTTTTATGTTTTCACTTGGATTTGGTGGTTGCAAACACTAAGTCTAGCTTTGTGAGTTTTGACCTTCTTGAGAAAGAGTGTCTAAGACTCCAAATTAACCCAACAAGGAATTGGGATGGACCTATGAGAATAGTAGTCCCAATTAACGGGTAAAACCTCGAGAGAGCAATTACCCAACTTGAACCCTAAGTTGCTTGGTTTGTTAGCCTTCCCAATTGGTCTCGAGAGAGTCAATTGGGCAAAATCATTTTCTCTACCGAGAGGTGTGAGAGTGAGTGCTATCGTGCAACGGTTATATCATAAGCCCCATAATCATCATTCTCGTATTAGGAATCTCTATCCGTTAGTTGACCACCTAGGTAAATGCCACGACCCTAGTGCCTTTCTCCATCTTGCATACAACTTAGACTTAATATCTTAGAATAATTTAGTTATAAGTAGTAGTTGTTAAATTGTAGTTGATAATCACAAAGAAAAACTCAAATGATAGAAGATCAATTAGAAGCAAACTCGCATTTCTAGGCTAAACAAATATCCAACTCCCTTCCTAGCTCCCTGTGGAAATTGACCCTGATACCACTATTGGATAAAAGTGTTAGCGCCCACTCTTCCAAAGGTTGAGTCCGCTGCGACCTAACCACTTTTTGGCGCCATTGCCGGGGAGCTTACGGTGTTGACTATTTGTGTAGCTAGTTTTGTGTTTTGCTTCTCTTTCCTTCTTTTTACTAACTTTATCTGTGTTGATCCATCAGGTACACATGGCTCTAAACGGAAATGACCCTCTTGGCAATGCCTTGGCGGGGGAGGAGGTTGAAGATGTTGAGCAAGATGAGCTTCCGGTACCTCAAGTACCACGGAGAGGTCGAAATACCAATGCTAATGTACATGACAACAATCCTATTCCAGACCCTCCTCCGCCACCGCCAAGGGCGGTCCCAAGAGTTCTTCCTAATCAAGGGTACGCGAGTGCCATCGTTCCTCCCCGAATCCGGGCGGGGAACTTTCAAATCACAAATGTCATGTTGACCTTGCTCGAGCAAAGGGGATATTTTACGGGCGCCTCCGACCAAAATGCATACAAGCACTTGAAGGGGTTCGTAGATACTTGCTGGGGCAGCAAACAAACAAACGTGTCAGAGGATGCGTTGAGATTGAGGCTTTTCCCGTTTTCTCTTCGGGGCAAACGTTGGACTGGTTAGAAAGGTTACCAAATCATTCTATCACCACATGGGATGAATTGGCGGACAAATTTATTGCCAAGTTCTTTTCTCCAAGTCATATGGCGGCTCTTCGGGACGAGATTCTAGCCTTCAAGCAAATGCCAATGGAGCCATTGCATGAGATCTGGGAGCGATATAGAACAATGGAGAAGGAATGCCCTAACAACGACATGACTGAGGCGATGATCCAACAGACTTTCTATAGGGGCATCAACACCACAAATCAATGCATTGTGAACCAATTGGCCGGTGGGAACTTTATGAAACTTTCTTACCAAGAGGCATGTGACGTACTTGATGAAATGGCAGACACCTCTTCGGCATGGCAAAGCCGAGCGAATGTACCCCAAGGTGACCCCACGGTCATCCATTTGCACAAGGAGTTGAGTGATCATGGCCAAGCTATTGCCGAACTTACAACAACAATGAATCAGTTGGCGAAGGCGCAATTGCAACAAGTACAAAACCCGCGCCAAGTCAATGCAATGGAGAATGTTTCTATGCTAAAAAGGAGGCAAAGAGGGCAACAACAACCTCAAGGTAACGGTGAGCAGTTTGACAACAACAATGATGGTGGTGGTTATTCGAACGAGTGTTTTGATGATCAAAGTGAGGAGTGCCAATATGTCAATAACTACCAAGGAAATAGAGGAAATCAAGGGAATCAACAATGGCGCCCTCAAGGCAATTGGGGCAATCAACAAGGAGGCGACAATTAGAATAACAATAATCAACAACAGGGTGGCAACAATTGGAACAATAACAATCAAAACAACAATTGGGGTAATCAAGGTAATAACCAGGGCAATTAGAATGGGAACAACAACAATTGGAATAACAACAATAGCAATCAAGGAGGGTGGAATAATGGTGGTAGGGGGCAAGGCTTTCAAAGGCCCCCCATGTTCCAACAACCAAACAATCCACCCCCCTTTCAGTCACAAGGGCCTAGTTCTTCTGGAAGTGATAAGGGACGGATAGAAATGATGTTCGAGCAGATGATGAAAAAGAACCAAGATTCTGATGCACAATTGGCTTCGCATAACACATCTATCCGGAACCTAGAGGTGCAAATAGGACAAATCTCTCAAGCTTTAAATACCTGCCCAAAAGGTGTGCTACCAAGTGATACGGTAGTGAACCCGAAAGGGGGTAACAATCATGTGATGGCGGTTACAACTAGGAGTGGAAGAGGCGGTGATGTGCATGCCTCGATTGAGAATCAAGTGGCGAATGATGAAATTGAGTTGCATGATGATGATGCACCTTTGCATGTTGACAATGTGGTTGAACCAATAGTGACAAATGATGTGCGGATTGATATTGATGATGAGGCCGGGGTAGAGACTCAAGATACCGTGAACCCATCTAGGGAACACATTATTGATATACCCGAGCCGGCGGTGCCCAAGGCAAAGGCACCCTTGCCTAGACCACCTCCACCATATCCTCAGCGGTTAGCAAAGCAAAAGAATGACAATCAGTTCAAGAAATTCATAGACATAATGAAGAGCCTCACAATCAATGTTCCTTTAGTGGAGGCACTTGAACAAATGCTTGGGTACGCAAAATTTATGAAGGATTTAGTCACCAAGAAGCGTTCTATGGAGTGTGAAACAATAAATATGACGCACCAAGTTAGTGCGATTGTGCATTCTATGGCCCCGAAACTAGAGGACCCCGGAGCTTTCACTATTCCTTGCACTATCGGAAGTGCGGACTTTGCTAAGGCCCTATGTGACTTGGGGGCTAGCATTAATTTGATGCCGTACTCAGTATTCAAGACTTTGGGAATTGGGCAACCTAGGCCAACCTCAATGAGACTTCAAATGGCGGACCGATCGATGAAGAGGCCTTTAGGTATAATCGACGATGTGCTTGTCCGGGTGGACAAATTCATATTGCCGGCCGACTTTGTCATATTGGATTGTGAAGTGGACTTCGAAGTGCCTATTATTCTTGGAAGACCTTTCCTAGCTACGGGGAAGGCATTGGTTGATGTGGAAGCAGGGGAGTTAACATTCCGTGTGGGAGATGAGAAGGTGGTGTTTCATGTGTGCAAGTCAATGAGGCAACCCAATAGTATGGAGGTGTGTTCATTTGTGGACATTGTCACGGCGGTGGTAGTGGATGACACAAGTGCCTTGATTAATGTTGAAGATCCTCTTGAAGCCGTGCTTCTTAACATGGATGCCAATGATGATGCCGGTAGAGTGGAGTGCGTGAATGCATTTCATGGAATGGGTTCATATTCATATGAGCCTAGAAAACTATCTTTGGATCTTGAAAATCGCAAAACTCCGCCAACCAAGCCATCAATTGAGGAGCCACCGGTGTTGGAGTTGAAACCACTTCCTCCACACCTCAGGTATGAATTCTTGGGCTCTAATTCTACTCTTCCAGTTATTCTTTCTTCTTTCCTTACTAACTTGCAGGTTGAGGCCACTGTGGAGGTGCTCCAAAAGCGAAAAAGGGCAATAGGATGGACTTTGGCGGACATTAGGGGGAGAAACCCCGCATTTTGCATACATAAGATCATCTTGGAGGAGGATGCACGGCCATCTCTTGAACATCAAAGGAGACTCAATGAGGTGATGCAAGAAGTGGTAAAGAAAGAGGTTATCAAGTGGCTTGACGCCGGTGTGGTTTACCCGATACGGACAGTTCATGGACCTCTCCGGTCCAATGTGTGCCAAAGAAGGGTGGAATGACGGTAGTGACCAATGCCAACAATGAGTTGATTCCTACTCGGACAGTTACGGGTTGGAGAGTGTGTATGGACTATAGAAAGCTGAACAAGGTGACAAGAAAAGATCATTTCCCACTACCATTCTTGGACCAAATGCTTGATCGTCTTGCGGGCCGGGCCTTTTATTGTTTTCTAGATGGCTACTAAGGGTATAATCAAATTCTCATTGCCCCAGAGGATCAGGAGAAGACGACCTTTACATGTCCTTATGGCACGTTCGCTTTCTCGAGAATGCCATTCGGACTATGTAATGCCCCAGCGACCTTTCAAAGATGTATGATGGCAATCTTCACCGACATGGTGGAGGATATCTTGGAGGTATTCATGGACGACTTCAGTGTGGTGGGAGATTCATTTGAAGAATGCCTGGTGAACTTGGATAGGGTTTTGGCAAGATGTGAAGAAACCAACCTTGTGCTCAACTGGGAGAAATATCACTTTATGGTTCAAGAGGGAATTGTATTGGGTCACAAAATCTCAAGGCAAGGAATTGAAGTTGATAAGGCAAAAATAGAGGTTATCTCAAGACTCCCTCCCCCTACTTCTATCAAAGGGGTGAGGAGTTTTCTTGGTCATGCCGGGTTCTACCGGCGATTCATTAAAGATTTTTCAAAAATTGTGAACCCGCTTTGCAAGTTGTTAGAGAAGGATGTCAAGTTTATTTTTGATGAGAAGTGCATGGAGTCTTTTGAGCTATTGAAACACAAGTTGACAACAACTCCTATAATCACCGCACCTAATTGAGATTTGCCTTTTGAACTTATGTGCGATGCGAGTGATGTAGCGGTTGGGGCGGTGTTAGGCCAAAGGATCAACAAAATGTTCCATCCTGTGTATTATGCTAGCAAGAATATGAATGAGGCCCAGAGAAACTACACAGTGACAGAAAAGGAGCTATTGGCTATTGTGTTCGCGATGGAGAAATTTCGACCTTACCTTATGGGAGCAAAGGTGATCATACACACGGACCATGCAGCCCTTCGGTATTTGATGCTAAAGAG
>NW_017692454.1:5058-5449 GCF_001879085.1 Nicotiana attenuata | reverse complement strand
CTGAAAACAATATCAGGTCTGCTAGCTGTAAGATACAAGAGTGAACCAATCATACCCCTATACAACTTCTGATCAACTGATGAACCAGGTTCATCAATGTCTAATTTAGTGGCAGTTGCAATGGGGGTGTCTATTTCCTTTGATTCTTCCATTTTAAACTTTTTAATCAGCTCTTTTGCATACTTCTGCTGATGGATCATGGTTCCATTTGGGCTTTGTTTGAACTGTAAGCCTAAGAAAAAATTAAGCTCACTCATCATACTCATTTCAAACTCACTCCCCATTAATTTTGCAAAATCCTTGCTTAGTTTATCAGTGGTGGCCCCAAAGATTATGTCATCAACATATATTTGTACCACAAGGAGATCCTTACCTTTTTCCCTTAAGAATA
>NW_017692454.1:0-671 GCF_001879085.1 Nicotiana attenuata | reverse complement strand
TCCTAGCCAATTTTTTTTTCATTTTTTCAATTTTTTTTTCATTTTTTTTCATTGTGCATTCTGAGCTGGACCTATTAGGTGATCTTAATCATCCCTAATTCCAACCTGTTCCTCTCAAAGTTTTCTCTACTCAGTGCTTTAGTAAAGATGTCAGCAATTTGTTTATCAGTAGCACAAAATTCTATGGAGATCAATCCTTTCTCATAGTTATCTCTCAAGAAGTGGTGTCTAACATCTATGTGCTTAGTCCTCTTATGATGAACATGGTTCTTTGTCATACTTATAGCACTAGTGTTATCACAGAATATCGGAATGCAACCAATTTCAATACCAAAATCTACCAGCTGCTGTTTGATCCATAGCAATTGAGCACAACAAGATGCAGCAGCAACATACTCAGCCTCAGCAATGGATAAGGCCACTGAATTTTGCTTTTTAGTGGCCCATGATACAGGACATGAACCAAGAAAGTGAGCCATACCTGAGGTGCTTTTCCTATCCACAAGGAAACCTGCATAATCAGCATCAACATATCCTACTAGATTGAAATTACTCCCTTTGGGATACCAAAGACACAGATCAGTGGTGCCTTTCAAATATCTTACTATCCTCTTGACTGCAGTCAAGTGAGACTCTTTTGGATTAGCCTGAAAGCGAGCACAAAGCCCTAC
>NW_017692453.1:5141-5449 GCF_001879085.1 Nicotiana attenuata | reverse complement strand
AGGCGATCCGGGTCCGGGGGTCCGGGCCCACGGCGGTAGGCGTGGGCTATAGCACACGAAAATTTGGGAATCAGGCGGAGTTCTAGTTTTATGGCCGTAAAGTACCAAAAAATATAAATTGGTCATGGCGCGGCGGTGAATATGGATCCTTAGGCTGTATTTGACATCCCAGAAAAATTGTAGGCGATCCGGTTCCGGGGGACCGGGCCCAAGGCGGAAGGCGTGGGCTATAGCACACGAAAATTAGGGACTCGCGCAGATTTTCAGTTTTATGGCCGTAAAATACCAAAAGATATAATTTGGTCATG
>NW_017692453.1:0-324 GCF_001879085.1 Nicotiana attenuata | reverse complement strand
TTAGGTCGTATTTGACGTCCAGGAAAAATTTTAGGCGATCCGGGTCCGGGGGCCCGGGCCTACGGCGGAAGGCGTGGGCTATAGCACACGAAAATTTGGAAATCGGGCGGAATTCTAGTTTTATGGCCGTAAAAGGCCAAAAAATATAATTTGGTCATGGCGGGGTGGTGACTATGTCTCCTTAGGCTGTATTTGACATCCCGCAAAAATTTTAGGTGATCTGGGTCCGGGGGTCCGGGCCCACGGCGGAAGGCGTGGGCTATAGCACACGAAAATTTGGGAATCGGGCGGAATTCTAGTTTTATGGCCGTAAAATACCAAAAA
>NW_017692452.1:0-2429 GCF_001879085.1 Nicotiana attenuata | reverse complement strand
AAATTCCCCCCAAAATCCATTCTCTGCAGATCTGAGTTTCCAAGTTTGAATTTCAAATCCAAATTCTAGATCTAGTTCTTCAAAAAAAACCAAAAACAACAAAAAATCTTGAAAAATAAAAAAAAACATTGTTCCATTGAAAAGCTTTAGGTTAATTTCGATTTCTAGTTAATCAATCCACATCTTCTAGTTCACAATCTGATAGCTGAGGTTTCAGAGGTTTACAAGACTGATTTCGAGTGATTTTGAGTCCAATTAAGCTAGTTTGAGTTGAATTTTTGTCTGCTGGAAGTTTCAGAGGTGTTCTGTGTTCATTTTCAAGTTTATTTGGGTTATTTTGGTGCTGTTCTGGGTGATATATCAGTCCTGCTTGATTTTAAACATTTTTGGAATCACTGATTTACTTCTGAACTGGCCGATTCTGTTTTCTGGGCTATTGTTACTCGTCTATCGATTGCTGCTGCTCATTATTGTCTTAGCTGACCTCTTCTCCTCCATTTCTATTCTATTTCCAGGTATTTTCTCATGCTCAAGTGATGCTGAAGATTACCTTCACTTGTAGACAACAAATTTGAAGTATAAATGATAAAGAAATGCATGCTTACACCTGAACTCTTACCGTTATTGCTTAGTTTAGAAATTTCGTGTGATTGATTCATTTGAACCAGAATTTCAGTTGTATTAATGAGACTATAGACTGTATAACTGGACTGTTTGGGACTGTTTTTAACTTGTGGCCTGTTGAACTAACTCAGTGTACTCCTATGAGCATGTGAATTCTGCAGTTAGTAGTTTTAATTTTGTTTAGTTTGTGTTACTAGTGTAGTGTAGTTTGAATTCATGTAATGACTGTTTATTAAACTTGAAGCCAGAGTTGAAATCAGAATGTGGGCCATGTCAGTGTTTAACTTTAGTGTTGGCCCTAATGAGTTGAATTTGAAATTAGGCGTTTTTCATAGTACTGTATCCCTGGGTTAAGACCTCAACATAAGTGTAAATTGCTCTGTTAATTTGTGGAATTCCATAGGTATTTGTAGTAGTTAGATAGCCTAAACACGGTTTGAATATGAAACTGGATTCCAGGCACTAATAATTCGTTAATCTGAGTAGGTTGTATATTGTTCCTGTCATCACAAAAATCAGACCATTTTGAAATAATTTTAACCGCAGTAAGTTTAGATTGAAATCCGTTTGGTACAAGGCTTGCTGGTAAACTCAAGGCTCAACAGCCTTGTTTTGTTGATTTGGGCCTCAGTGACTTAACGAGTGGCCCAGGCTCAGATCAGATTTCAGTGTTCGTTTGGGCCTGGGCCAAGGTCTGTGATTGGCCAATTTTTGGTGTAGACCTGGGTGCAATTTTCCTTTGTTCGGCTATCTCGGAGCCCAATGGTTGGCTTTGGCGCAGAATTATCACTTGGTTTGCTCTGATCCAATAACAAATTAATTAGGACCTTTTCTTTTATTATTAGAGACAAATCGAATAGAAAATCGTAGTTGCTTTAGGTTTACCCTTTTAAATAATAAAATGAGATGAGTCTCGCTAAACAAAACACATGAATTGCGGGGCCCTCGTTAAATGCTTATATTAAAATACTTAGAATTCGAGGCGTGCCGTTTAGCAAATTTCACGGCCCTCCGCAAAGATAATAACCCGTTAGTCGCTCTTAGGCCCGGCATTTAATAATATTTCTTTCTTAAACTCGGGTGCACATTTATGTGACCCAAATCCAAATCCCAACGAAGTTGAAACGTGTCAAAAACCACGGGTGCATTTATGTGACGTGGTTCGAGACGTATTTTTACGACGTTGCAATTCTCTTTAATAATAATAATAATAAAAGCGGTTCAAAGTTCAAAAGCATATAGGTTAAAACATGTTCTAAAGTCAAATAAATAAGCCAAATATGACAGTTAAGCGACCGTGCTAGAACCACGGAACCCGGGAATGCCTAACACCTTCTCCCGGGTTAACAGAATTCCTTATTTGGATCTCTGGTTCGCGGACTGCTAAACAAAGTTAATTTTTCCTCGATTCGGGATTAAACCGGTGACTTGGGACACCATAAATCTCCCAAGTGGCGACTCTGATTTTTAATAACAAATCCCGTTTCGATTGTCACTTCAAGTTGGAAATAACCCCCTTTATTATACCCTTCACGGGGGTGTAGTAGGAAAAAGGAGGTGTGACAATATGTAATATATATAGTTACGCTGTACTATGCACTAAGTATAAGCGTATTAGGTAATATTATATCGAATATACTATATCTACATATATATACTATACACTTAGTGTATATATATATATATATATATATACTATACACTATACACTTAGTGTGTATATATATATATATATACACTATACACTTAGTATATACACTTAGTTTAAAATGAATTAAAATCCTAAATTTATTTTTAAATTAAAC
>NW_017692451.1:0-5450 GCF_001879085.1 Nicotiana attenuata | reverse complement strand
ACTGATTCTAGCTTGGTGGGTTTAACTTTTCTTGAGAAAGAGAGTCTATAACCCCAAAATTGACCCAACAAGGAATTGGGATGGACCCATGTGAAATGGTAGTTCCAATTAACGGGTTAAACCTCGAGAGAGTTATCACCCCACTTGAACACTAGTTGCTTGGTTTAATTGTCCTACCCAATTGGTCTCGAGAGAGTCAATTGGGCAAAATCACTCTCTCTACCGAGAGGTGTGAGAGTGGGTACAATTGTGCAACGGTTATAGCATAAGACCCAAACATGTCAATCTATCCTTAGTAGCATCTACCCGTTAATTAGCCACCTATGCAATGCCACGACCCTAGTGCCTTTCTCTATATTAATTACAACTTAGCAATATTCTCGTAGCATAATTTAGCTTCAATCATTAGTCTTAATAGTAGATATAAAAATCAAAACCAAGGATGTTTGAAGTGATATTAGAAGCACAACTGCAATTCTAGACTAAACAGACAATACAACTCCATTACTAGCTCCCTGTGGAAATTCGATCCCGAACCACTATTCGGGTAAAAGCTGTTGCAACCCGCTCTTCCTACCATAGTGTAGTGTTGAGTCGGCAGCGGTCAACTTTTTTGGCGCCGTTGCAGGGGAGCTCACGGTGTTGACTATCTGTTTAGCTCGTTTTGTGTTTTGCTTCTCTTTCCTTCTTGTTTACTAATTTTGTTTGTGTCGATCACTCAGGTACTATGGCTCTCAATGCAAACGACCCTCTTGGAAACGTAAATGCGGGGGAGGAGGTAGATGATCTTGAGCCCGAAGAGGTTCAAGCACCTCAAGTTCCACGTAGAGACCGTCAGGCCAATGCAAATGACAACAATCCTATTCCAGACCCTCCTCCGCCACCGCCAAGAGCAGTCCCAAGAGTTCTACCAAATCAAGGGTACGCGAGTCCCGTTGTTCCTCCCCGAATCCGGGCGGGGAACTTTCAAATCACAAATGTTATGTTGACCTTGCTTGAGCAAAGAGGGTATTTTACGGGCGCCTCCTATCAAAATGCATACAAGCACTTGAAGGGGTTCGTAGATACATGCTGGGGCAGCAAACAAACAAACGTGTCAGAGGATGCGTTGAGATTGAGGCTTTTCCCGTTTTCTCTTCAGGGTAAAGCGTTGGACTGGTTAGAAAGACTTCCAAATCATTCTATCCACACATGGGATGAATTGGCGGACAAATTTATTGCCAAGTTCTTTTCTCCAAGTCATATGGCGGCTCTTCGGGATGAGATTACGGAACCTTTGCACGAAATTTGGGAAAGATATAGAACAATGGTGAAGGAGTGCCCTAATAACGACATGACCGAGGCGATGATACAACAAACCTTTTATCGGGGCATCAACACCACGAACCAGTGCATTGTGAACCAATTGGCCGGAGGAAACTTTATGAAACTTTCTTACCAAGAAGCATGTGATGTACTTGATGAAATGGCCGACACCTCTTCGGCATGGCAAAGCCGAGCGAATGTGCCCCAAGGTGACCCCGCGGTCATCCATTTGCACAAGGAATTGAACGACCATGGCCAAGCTATTGCCGAGATTACAACAACTATGAATCAATTGGCGAAGGCGCAATTGCAACAAGTCCAAAACCCGCGCCAAGTCAATGCAATGTAGAGTGTCTCTATGTTGAAAATGAGGCAAAGAGGGCAATAAAAACCTCAAGGTAATGGTGAGCAATTTGACAACAACAATGATGGTAGTGGTTATTCGAATGAGTGCTATGATGATCAAAGTGAGGAAGGCCAATATGTCAATAACTACCAAGGAAATAGAGGAAATCAAGGGAATCAACAATGGCGTTCCCAAAGCAATTGGGGCAATCAACAAGGCGGCGGTAATTGGAATAACAATAACCAACAACAAGGCGGTAACAATTGGAACAACAACAATCAGAACAACAATTGGGGTAATCAAGGTAACAATCAAGGCAATTGGAACGGGAACAACAATAAGTGGAGCAATAACAATAACAATCAAGGAGGATGGAATAATGGTGGTAGGGGGCAAGGCTTTCAAAGGCCCCCATGTTCCAATAACTAAACAATTCACCCCCCTTTCAATCCCAAGGGTCTAGTTCTTCCGGAAGTGATATGGGACGGATAGAAATGATGTTCGAGCAGAGGATAAAAAAGAACCAAGACTCGGATGTACAATTGGCTTTATACAACACATCTATCCGGAACCTAGAAGTGCAAATAGGGCAAATTTCTCAAGCGTTGAATACCCGACCTAAGGGAGCACTA
Source organism: Nicotiana attenuata (assembly GCF_001879085.1). Classification (NCBI taxonomy): domain Eukaryota; kingdom Viridiplantae; phylum Streptophyta; class Magnoliopsida; order Solanales; family Solanaceae; genus Nicotiana; species Nicotiana attenuata. Next base: position 3,167 of record NW_017692451.1, on the reverse strand, counting down.
CCAAGTGATACGGTAGTGAACCCAAAGGGAGGTAATAATCATGTGATGGCAGTCACGACGAGAAGCGGAAGAGGCGGTGATGTGCAAGCCTCAAATGAAAATAGAGTGGTGAATGATGATGTTGAGCTCCAAGAAGATGTGGATCCTTTGATTGTTGAAGATGTGGTTGAGACAAATGTGAATAAGGAAGTGAGAATAGATATTGATGAGGCCGAGGTAGAAACTCAAGAGGCCGTGAACCCGTCTAGGGAGCACATAATTGATATTCCGGAGCCGGTGGTGCCAAAAGCCAAGGCACCCTTGCCTAGACCACCTCCACCTTATCCTCAGCGGTTAGCAAAGCAAAAGAATGACAATCAGTTCAAGAAATTCATATACATGATGAAAAGCCTAACAATCAACGTGCCTTTGGTGGAGGCACTTGAACAAATGCCGGGCTATGCAAAGTTCATGAAGGATTTGGTCACAAAGAAGCGTTCCATGAATTGTGAAACAATAAAGATGACGCACCAAGTTAGTGCGATAGTGCATTCTATGGCCCTGAAACTTGAAGACCCAGGAGCTTTTACTATTCCTTGCACTATCGGTAGTGTGGAGTTTGCTAAGGCCCTTTGTGACTTGGGGGCTAGCATTAGTTTGATGCCGTATTCAGTCCTCAAGACTTTGGGAATTGGGCAACCTAGGCCAACCTGGATGAGACTTCAAATGGCGGACCAGTCAATGAAGCGGCCTTTGGGTATAATTGTCGACGTTCTTGTCCGGGTGGACAAATTCATACTGCCGGCCGACTTTGTCATATTGGATTGTGAAGTGGATTTTAAAGTGCCGATTATTCTTAGGAGACCTTTCCTAGCTACGGGGAAGGCTTTGGTTGATGTTGAAGCAGGTGAATTGACATTCCGAGTGGGAGATGAGAAGGTGGTATTTCCTGTATGCAAGTCCATGCGGCAACCTAATGGCACCGAGGTATGCTCATTTGTTGACATTGTCACGGCTGTGATAATGGATGAGACAAGTTCTGTGATTAATGTTGAAGATCCCCTTGTGGCCGCACCTCTAGATCGTGATGTAATTGATTATGCAAGTAGAGTCATGTGCTTAGATGCTTTACATGTCATGGAATCGTGTGAGCCCAGTAACTTGTCATTGAACCTTGATCACCGGGAAACTCCACTAGAAAAGCCAACAATTGAGGTGCCTCCGGTATTGGAAGTGAAACAAGTTGAGCCACACCTCTGCCTCACAATTTTTGAGCCAAATATTATCTTGGAGGATGAGGCAACACATCTTTTGGAGCTTCAAGGGAGACTACCTGCAGTAGAGCATGAAATGATGCCTAATCTCCATGATGTGTGGCATCCTACAAGACCAAATACAGGTTGGCGGTTTTGCAGGAACTATGGTAATTTGAACAAAGTACCCTACAGTGACTATTACTCCTTGCCATTCATTGATCGGATGGTTAACAAACTTGTTGGACGAGCTTTCATTTGCTTCTTGGAGAATTTGATGAGAACCACGTGGTGGCGATTCTTGATTTGAAGTGATGTGATGGTAACATGCAACGTGCCGCGACGTTAAATCAGGCGCTTCTTGGGAGGCAACCCATGTCTTTTTCTTTCTCTTTAATTTTATAGATTAGGATTTTTGAGCTAATTATTTGTGAGATGTTGCAGGGATTGTATTGAAGCAGCGTAAAACAAAGTGTAAAAAGTGCACAGTCTCTGAGGTTGCCAGTGCGGCCGCGGTGGGCTTTGTGCGGTCCGCACTGGCATGAGCTGAAGATGTATGCTCTCTGAAGCTTGCTCATGCGGCCGCGGTCATGTTACTGCGGTCCGTGATGGTCTCACGCGTCCGCGTCCCAATTGTGTGGTCCGCGTGGGCTGTTTCCTGAAAAGGTTCAAAATTAAACCCAGCGCGGTCCGCGGTCATTTTCACGCGGCCGCGCTGGTGGGTAAGTACGGGGCCCCACGGTTTTCTATAAATAGGGACCTAAGGCCTCATTTTACACTTTTGGCAAATTTGAATACCTGAGCCCTAATATTCTATTGTTCATCTCTGAGCCCGTTCTTGTGTGTTTGCATTGAGTGCTTTGATTCTTCATATTCCTGGTAACATTTCTTGCAAATATCATTAATTAGTCTGTATTTTTAATTTTTATTTGCTTCCCAGTAGTTGTAGCTACTTCTTTCTTTCCGTTTTTCTTAGAATTCAATGATTAGGTTAGTTTATATGTTGCTTTTGGATGCTGGGTATGATTTTCATGTTGGGTAATTGAGTAGGGACAACTAGGACTCAAACACTTGAACAAAAATGGACGAATTTGTAAAACCCTAACTCAGTCCCTACGTTAGCCTCAGAGCGGCCCGCGGTCATTTTCTCGCGGTCCGCATGGCCATGACGAGGCCGCACTACTGATGGTGCGGTCCGCGGTGGCCCCTTGCTTGAAAAGTTAACCTGCTCCAGCGCGGCCGGGTCCCTAATTGTGCGGTCCGCGCTGGCTCAACGCGGCTGCACCTCCATTTTACGCGGTCCGCGTTGGTGATAATCAGAGAGGTGCTATTTTTGGTGTTTGTTCAGTGCGGCCCGCTGTCGCTTTCACGCAGCCGCACCCCTGATGGTGCGGTCCGCGGTGACCTGTTCTGAAATGTACTCTGCAATTTTTCCTGCTGATATTCTACAATAGGAGCTTTTCCATGGAGCACAAAAAGATGAGAAAGTCAAGGGCATCTAAGGAGTCGGTGAAGGTGCTTAGAGCAGACGTGGACAAGCTATTGGCAGATCAGATGCCTTTAGACTTGTTATTTGAGGATTCAACTCCTCCAGCAGCAGCACCAGAGCCACAGCAGGAGCAGGCACCCAGGCCCCAAGGAAGAAGAGGAAGCTTCCCAGTACAGAGGGTTTAGTGATTGAGCTTGCAGAGACTCAGGAGATTCCCTCCAGTGATGCACCCGATATTCAGCCGGTCCAGGAGCAGGCCACTATCCCAGCAGCAGAGCAGCAGTAGGCCGGGAACCAGTCTGAGGTTCCCGCCCATACAGAGGATCAGGGGACCACTAAGGATCCCATGCAGACAGACCAGGCCTAGGGAGCTCTTCTATATCCTTTCATTGATTTTTTGTGCTTATTTGTGTAGTTGGCATTGGGGACAATGCCAGCTCTTATTC
>NW_017692450.1:0-5450 GCF_001879085.1 Nicotiana attenuata | reverse complement strand
ATCCCCATTCTCCAAATCCGCCGCCTCTGGTTCCTCTCGTCTCTCTCGAACCCTCTCAACCTCTGAAACCCTAATATCCACCTACCTCCAGAATCCATGGCTAATCTAGCCATGGACAACCTCTACCCACCATCTCCTGCTCTCACACGCTTGCTCATTGAAGATTCGAGGCTAGACCTCGAAGGTCTTCATCCAGACCCTGGCCGGTTCGAGTTTCTTTGGCCGTTTTCGGCTTTGCTCCGGCGTATCTCAGCCTCTCGAGCCTGGATTTGACCTTGCTAGCTCAGAACCATTCTCGAGACTTCCAAGCCTTCTCGTCCTTTTGGGTTCTCAGAAACCCTAGCCTAATCGAGGTTCCTTCTTAGTCGTCTGAACTAGATCCTTAATTAAAGGAGTCTGTCTACCCTAATTGATACTAATTTGATTAGTTTCTATGTTTATACCTTTGTGCCTGTCTCACCTGTTTTCAAAACTATATAAAGGGCTCAGCCCTCCCCTTTTCAAAAGGGCAGTAACAACGAGTAAGTAACAATCAAGCAATAATAGGCAATCTACTTTCTATTCCCTTCTTCTCTCAAATACACAGACCAGTTCTGTGTACTTCTCCTCTTTGCTTTCTGAAATACCCTTTAAGCTCTCCTTGAATCTTCAAGTGTTCTGCTGAAAACCTGAGTTGTTTCTGCTGCTTGCTTGCTGTGGTTACTCTGCTATTCTCTTACTTTGCAACTGGTATGTCCATCTTACTTTAAATACCGCTCCTCCACTATGTGTTTCACATCCTAGTTCTGTTATGCTTTCCTTTACTGTTTTTCTGCAACTTTGTCATTATTGTTCCTATGTGAATCCCCTTACCCTTTACCCTTTGTATGTGAGTTATGGTTCAGGGCATAACAGCACTCCAATTTGTTGTCTATGATCCTGAACTGGATTCTTTGAATCCCAAACTCAATCAATGCCCATTCCCTTTTCCCCTTTTATGTGCCTGAGCCCTGGACTGGGGTCTGATAGTGTCCTAATCACTATCTAGACTTTGGTCTGACCTTCAAAAGGTCTGCTCCTAACTTGTTCAGCCAAACAAGTGGTCAGGGGTGTGCCAGCCTACTTTGTAGCTAGGTATGACCACCACCTGTGGCTCCCCAATTCCCCTTTCACTTTGCACTTACTCTTAGCTATAAGTTCTGCCCCTCTCTTGCAAGCCATGCTTTGGGACCCCCTGAGCTCCCTCTGAACTTGGATGCATGAGAGCTGGCTCTTCCACACTGCACTATTCTAATTCTGATAGTATCCTGGGTGTAAGCAATGCCTGGAATCCCTGAGATTCCTTGGAACTTTGAAACACCTTGGATAAAGAGAAGGCTTTGGAAATCTGGATCCCGGAAGTGGCTCAGTCGCATGTTATTAGACATTAAGGTTGAATTAGGCTACTCGGATCTAGCTGTTAGCTTTTGATGTATCTTTTAATTTCCAGTTTGATTCATTGGATTGTAATAATTTTGTATGAAACTCGGGGAGTATAGTAAAAGGGTGTGGGAGGGGTCTTTACTTTTCTTGCATCCAAGGGGTAGAAATCATGAGTTAGGATTTTTATTCAAACTAGAAATCCTGCCTATAGGGTCTTTAATACTGATTCAATCACATAGAGACCATGTCTATAGGATTTAACGCTTAACTTTACCGAAAAATCACCTAGAAAGCATGTCTATAGGATTTAACATTCATGTTCTGTAATGACACATATAGAGATCATGTCTATAGGCTCTTGCATTTCTGCATATACAAATGTCATTAGGCAAACCGTTTATAGGCTCAATAACAAAGTTGCATATAGACATCATGTGTATAAGACTCCTATTAATGTCATGAAAGGGTGTTAAAATCGGTAAACGTATAGAAAGCATGCCTATAGGAAACCTCGTCTTTAATAGCATCATTCATTCTTAAGCAGTATCGATTGTTGGAACTAGTGTCTTTACTAAAACTGGTAATTATCTACTTCTGAAACCCGCTAAAATTGGTAAACCTTTTTCCTATAACCAATCTGCACTCCCCCGAAACTCGTAAACCTTTTGATTAGTCTACATCTTTCCTATAACCAATCTGCACTTCTTTTAACCTTTTGTGCTTCTTGTACTTGTTTATTTACATTTACATTTAAAGTCACAATTGTAGCATGGCCGGGAACCACACTAGTGGATCTTGAGGGGTGCCTAACACCTTCCCCTCGAGATAATTTCAAGCCCTTACCCAAAACTCTGGTCTGCATCTTTAATTCTTCTAAAAGTGTCCTAATGCACTATAATCATTAGGTGGCGACTCTCCAAACACTCAAAAAACCCAATTCCCAAAGTGGTAAAAGAGTTGTCTTCCCAAATGTCGTGAACCCGATTCCGCGAGGAAAAAGGGGGCGTCGACAGCATGGCGACTCCGCTGGGGACTTCTTTAGGCTTTTACCATTGCATGTTATACGTGACTTTATTGCTTTCTTTTATTGCTTTTGTTTAATGTCTTTATTTGAAACTAACTTGTTTCTTTTTCTTTAATTACTTTCATTTATTTCTTTTCCATCAATACTGTTGTAATTTCTTAGCAATCATTGTAAACTTTATTGTATGAACGTGAAAATATGTCAATTTGTTTCATCCTTGTAAACTGCATCTTCAACATCATATTCCACTCGTGCCAAACAAATACTATAGCAATGCTTATAATGAGTAGTTGCGCACATCCAATACTACCACCCCCTAAATTTGGCAAAGGCATATTTGCGGTAAAACCAGTCGATCAATGGTGTAGTCGACAGTTCCGTGCCTTTCCCTCTTGAGTTGTCCGCTCAAGGGTACCAGTATAGCACTTCAAGATAGAAACCTTACTCCGTTAAACTGTACATGCATCATAGTCAAACCTAGCCGAGTCAGTTATGTTGTCCACATAATGACTCATTAAGATAGCCTTGTCCAAAGTCCACCGCGTTTCCTTGAAACCCAAACGGACACCTCCACGTTCTGTGCATTTATTTGGAGAACTTAAGTGCTTTGCTATGCTAATTATTGATTTAAATAGTCGAGTCTGGTGGGGGTAAGGGCCTAACACTCTGTTTTGCAGAAAATGAGGCACGAGATCCCCAGATTTGGCATGGTAACCAACATTCATCCAAGGCTACTGAATTGGTGGAACGACCTCCATTCTAGTGATCAAACACTCGTCCGCAAGTACCTAGGGAGTTTGCCTTCTCTCCTAGAGATTCAACCTAACAACAGAATCACAGAGGCTGCAACATTGTTCTGGGATAGTGACAAATCTGTGTTCCGCTTTGGTGATCTAGAGATGACTCCTTTACTTGAAGAGACAGGGGGTCTAGCTGGAATTCCTTGGGAGACTCCGGGTCTGCTTGTGCCAGAAAATCGCAAAGGAAGGGGTTTCCTTAAAATGATGGGGTTGAAGAAAAACCCAGACTTAACCTGTTTGAAAGACTCCTACATCCCGTTTGACTATCTATACGAAAGGTACGGCCATAGCAAGTCATACCGCACCTATTCAGACGAATTTGCTATCACCTCATTGGGGCATGTCCATAGAAGGGTCTTTGTTTTCATGTTTTGCTTTTTGGGAATGATCGTGTTCCCTATGAAGAAGGCTAGGATCCACACCAGACTAGCCATGGTAACCAAAACTTTGATGGAAGGAATTGGTGGGAAAACTTTCAGCATAGTGCCCATGATCGTCGCCGAGATATACCGCGCCTTGAACAAGTGTCAACAACAAGGCAGTCATTTTGAGGGTTGCAACTTATTGCTTCAGCTTTGGCTCATGGAGCACCTCCAAAAAGGAGAATACCGATAGAAGATCCTACGCAGAGATTGGGATGATCATATCGCCTTCTACCAGCCGAGGCGTATGAATTATATGCCAAAGATGTTCGCTCAGCCAGAGGACGCCAGAGGGTGGGTAGAATTGTTCGAAAATCTGAAAGAAGACCAGGTGCAATGATGTTTGAGTGGTTCCCTACGGATGAATTCATTGTCCAATCCCAAGATGCACCATTTCTCATACTGATTGGTTTGAGAGGGACTTATCCTTACGTTCCTCTCTGAGCCATGAGGCAAGCTGGAAGAAGACAAATCATACCAAGGGTTGATAAACAAGTCACCTCAGGGCTGATTTCCAGGACGATGATAGCCCTCACAGGTGCCAAGCTCAGCATTTGTGGCATTGCAAAATCGTTTTGGGGAAGGAATCCATCGAGCCAGACAGGTACCACGCCGGTTACGTGCCGTATTATTCGGGTTGGTTAGAAGACGATGGCATGGGTCAGCCGAGATTCGTTCGAGGTCACAGAATTGTTGACGAGCATGCTGAAGCACAGGTTAAGTATAATCAACTGCGCAAGAGATTTTGAGAGTGTGAAAGTGAGCATGGGGAAATACAAGAAGCCCATCAGAAATTGATCGAGGAGTGAAAAGAAATAGCTGTCAGCGCCAACAACCGACTAGGATATTTGGAGCGGGGTCTAGTAGAGCTGGAAGGAAAGTTCATCAAGAGGATCGAAGACTGCCAAAACGCCGAAGGAAATGCGGGCGGACATCTGGCCCGAGCCTACTTACTGCTAGGACTACGCGAGTTGGTGGAGCTGTTCGAGGGAGACAAGACTGCCAAATCTGGGGAAGGTCCTTCTGGGACCAAGTAGTTAGGAGTCCTTTATTTTGCTTTAATGATGTAATAAGGCCAATGGCCACTAGTGACATTTACTTTCTATTATTTAGAGTCGTTTTGGATTCGTCTTATTTTTATCAATAAAATGAGGCATTTAGCATTATAAATTCTCCAAAACTATTTGTCGCTAGGCCTACCTCGGGCACAACGAGGCACCAAAATTAGGGCGCGATTTATATTCTCACCCAATGTGTTTAAATACTGCAATACTTTTTCCTCAGAGCCCGCACTAACTTGTTACCTTTTTGTTTTTTTTTATTTTTATTCCCCTCCCCAAAGGTTAGTTCGTGCATTCTGGCACCATCAGCATACTCCACAAGATCCAAGGGCCCTCCACCTCCTCCTCCTCCGAGTCCTGTCCGGAACAAAAACAAAGGCAAAATGGGAGATACAAGCGCCAGAAAGGAGATTGAGATTCCTCAGGGTACCCCGGTTGCTAAGGAAACTACTGCACAACTGGAACAAAAGCTGTTGAAATTTCGAGAAGAACTGGATCAGATTCGGAATTTGGCAAACCTGCCATTTTCCCTCACCGCCCCTGATGTCAACACCCAAAATCCCGCACCTCCACAAAACACCCCGCAACCACAGATACAACCCACTCATACCTGTAACACATTCCACACTCCAAATAACACCCCACTACTCATTCCCGAGCCTCTGACCACCACAAATGACCATCTCCACAACACTCCTATTTACGTGGATATTGTACCCCACTTTGCCCAACCCATCTAAAA
>NW_017692449.1:5195-5451 GCF_001879085.1 Nicotiana attenuata | reverse complement strand
TCAGGGCCGAATCCATCCGGGCCCACGGCTGAAGGCGTGGGCTATAGCACACAAAATTTGGGATGCGCGCGGATTTCCAGTTTTATATCCGTAAAATGCAAAAAATATAATTTGGTCATGGCGGGGCGGTGACAATGGCTCCTAAGGTAATATTTTATATCCAGCACCAATATTAGGCGGTCCGGGTCAGGCTCCGTCCCACGATGAATGGCGTGGGCTATGGCACACGAAAATTTGGGACCCGCACGGATTTCCA
>NW_017692449.1:0-389 GCF_001879085.1 Nicotiana attenuata | reverse complement strand
CGGATCCATCCGGGCCCACGGCGGAAGGCGTGGGCTATAGCAGAATAAAATTTGGGACTCGCGCGGATTTCAAGTTTTATGGCCGTAAAATGCCAAAATAAGTAATTTGGTCAATGCGGGGCGGTGCCAATGGTTTCTTAGGCTGTAATTGATGTCCAGGACAAATATTGGGAGATTCAGGGCCGGATCCATCCGGGCCCACGGCTGAAGGCGTGGGCTATAGCACACGAAAATTTGGGACTCGCGCGGATTTCCAGTTTTGTGGCCGTAAAATGCCAAAAAATATAATTTGGGCATGGCGGGACGGTGATAATGGTTTCTTAGGTCGTATTTGATATCCAGGATAAATATTAGGCGATTCGGGGCCGGATCCATCCGGGCCCACGGCG
>NW_017692448.1:0-5451 GCF_001879085.1 Nicotiana attenuata | reverse complement strand
TAATAGGCCGAAACGACGTCGTTTTGGGACGGGGGCAGGCCGGGTTAGGGAATGGGTACGGACCAGGCGGGTTTTCAGGGGGTTTATTTTGGGCCTGGTGGTTGATTAAATACCTGGGCCCCGAATTTATTGACAATGGCCCAATTCCGGGCAGCCTTTCTTATTTATATTTTTGCTTGTTTTCTTGTATTTATTTATTTGCTTTTTTTTTTTGTATTTTTGTCTTTATTTATTTTCCGATTTTATAAAATGCTACAATAAGACTAAAAACAAATTGACTCTAACGATTATATTTCCTAATTAATTCTTAAAGAGAAATGCAAACTAATACCACAAAATGCAAAATGGACCCTTTTTGTTATTTTCTTAACATTTGTTTTAATACTAAAATATGAAATTAAGTCCTAAATGCAAAAATGCATATTTTTGTACTTTCATATGAATTAAAATGCACAAATAAAAATGCAACAATTACCAAAAAAATGCAACAAAATTCACGAAAAATTACAAAATACTAAAGAAATTGTTTTGTTTGAAATTTTGGGAATTATTGCTTAGGGTAAAAATCTCGTGCTCACAGCTATTATCAACACCCCACACTTAAACATTTGCTCGTCCTCGAGCAAGTTAAACCACACTTCTAGGCCTAACCGTTGGATGCATTGCCCCAAGTTTATGCTATACCCGCCATTATGAACGAATAACCTAAGCAGTGCAATAGTCACACTCAGATGCAGACTCTAACGCCGTGACACACTTGTGCTTACTCTAGTTACTCTAACAGAGGTGAAAACTCACTTTTTTCTTCCTGAGTCACATGCCCTCACATCACAAATCTGAGAGAAGTTCCACACACAATAAATTAAGCAACAAGGAACCATAGATAGACAGAATTCACTCACTCTTAGCAAAGAACATTCATATGCCACACAGATACACCATAGGCTTGCCCCTCGTGTAATACTCTACTAATCGAGCTGTTCAGTCAAAGATCAAAAGGTCTTTATTTGGTTGTAATGTCGGTTAAGGGACGGGTAGGATATATTTGGATATAGTGACTAACCTCCCTAAGCACTTTTAATACAAACTTCCTTTTGTTTCAATTTCCATGTTCAGCCCGATCGTTCTTCCACATTTTGTTGCATATTTGCCCCCCCCCACTTTTCTTTAGGTGCACTGGCCTTTTTCTCTTTTCTTTTCTTTTCTTTCTTTTTTTTTTTCGTTTTGTTTTGTTTCGTTTTCTTCATCTCTCTCTTTTTTTTTAACAGCCATTGCACCATTCAAGTATTTCTTTCCTGATTTCCCTTTTTTTTCACTCCCCTACTACCCAACACTTTGACTTTTGTATGTTCTTTAATAATTCAAGTGCTTCTAGGAGGTACAGGTTCAACCAATCAAACTACTCAAACACAGGGATGTAGGTTATTATAGGGTTATCAAAGAACAGGCTTCAGGCTCAAAGGGGTTAACTATGGCAATATGTACAGGTGGATTCACAATTATACAGGCTATACAAAGAAATGCCTCAATCATCTCTAAAACCAAACAACTTCTATTTCGCTTTGCAAACACACAGGGCAAGTTCTAGGTATCGCATGCAAGCACAGAATGCAAGTAATAGCTCACACACACTTGGCATGTAACTCATTCCGAATAAGTTTATCAACACACTCATACGAGCGCTCAAGCAAGACAAGATGTGCAAAATTAAGGCATCAAAGTATGAGTCTACAAACGAGCCTAGACGTCGCACCCTCAGTTCGTTTTTGTTATTCTCAGGTGTGTACATCTAGGGTTGCATTCTAGCCTTCACCCATCTTGGTCCTAAAACTACAAAACAAAAATCTACCTAACCCGGTTCAAGAAAAGCCCTTGGAAAAGAACCGTGGTCAAAAGAAAAACCAAGGGAGAATTACTACACTACCTAAAAAATAAATAAAATAAAGAAACTACATGGACTACTTCCCTCAAGAGTACTGTCCAAGTGGTCCGTCCTCAGGAAGAGTCCTCTACATTTTTTTTTAGATTCGACTACGACCCTCAAGAGACCTGTCGACAAGTGTCCGTCGTTGGGCCAAGTCAGTTACTTCCATGTGAGTACACTCAATTATACACAACAACATCAATCTAATATTACAACATACTCAATGTCTTTATACACTACAATACACTACCAGAGCAAGTCTCCCACCCCACACTTAAAATTATGGCATGTCCCCATGTCATATCAAAATAAAGAACAGAAGGGTAAGAAGACTTCCCTGAGCATCAATCGGAGTCTGAGACGGTACTGGGGTCGACATGAAAAGCTCTCCCCAAAGCGCGGAACCAGACCATAAACCGGCTCTGAGATCTGGACTGCCGCTGCGAGATGGCATCCATACGTATGTGTAAGCCCTCCACCGAGGTGCGAAGATCCGCGACCTCTTCCTCCATAGTACGCAGCATAGGGCGGGTGGACTGTGATCTGGATAAGCCAGTTCCAGCGTGGGGCTGCCGAGAGGGTCCGGCACTGTCATAGGATCTCCTTGATGGTGCCATGGGAACTGGGTCATCATCCTCATCATCGATCTGAATGGTGGTGCGTGCACCCCTGCCCACTCTGATGCCCGAAGCTTTGAAAGCTGCTTTCTGTGGCAACTCTCCATCAGTAGGATTAGTGGGGACATTCCTCAGCATGCACAATGTAGTCACCAAGGAAGGGAAGTAGAATCCCTTTGACCGCAGCGGAAACCGTATGATCATTTCATCACCAATTAGTTTCGCCGCATCAAAATCTTTCTTTGTGACGAAGCACCATGTCAAGAGGGCTCTTTGGAAGTTCACGTCAGTCGTATTGCCTGAGGGCAAGAACCTGTTGCAGATAACAGTGAGCCAACACTTAGCCAAATGGGTGAAAGAATTGGAGTTCAGGGTGATATGGTCACGTATCCAAGTGGGTTGCCCCCCTGTGCAGAGTACGTCAGTCATAGTCTCCCAAGTGACTCCTGGTGCGGCCTGGTAATAGTCGGTGTCACCAGTAAATTCAGCCAGCCGCAACACCTTCCGCACCATGTGTGCCAGGCAGTTGGCGTAGAACTCTCTTACAATCATCCTGTTCACCGGTGTAGGTTCATCAAATAAGAACTCCATTTCCCTCCTCCGGATCTCTTCATACATCTCTTCCTTCTCCGCCCAGAGGGCTGCCCTGTCAATCTGAATCTCAGGGATGAAGCTTTTTGAGGCCTTGGCATGAAAGTCGTCCTCCGCCAATTCTGATTCGAACCTAGAGTCATCATATGTGGGTTGTTGGGATGTGCCCGCCGATCTCTTTTGCTTCTTACGAGCCATATTACCTGCAAAGAATTCAGAAGAACATCAAATGCATCCTAAGTAGTGCCAGTCGGATGGGTACTCAGACTTCGCCACCCGATGGCATCAACCTTATCCTCCCATTTATTTCCGCCTTTCAAACTATCACAACTAGCAGGGTGTTGAAAGTTACAACCCCTACAATGGCTCTAACAACAGTACTAACTCACAATATTCGGCATACAACACCCCACACTGACCCCCTCAAGTGGTTTACGTCAATTACAGCACAATCATTCACCCAATACAACACCATCATTCATCCTAGGTTAGGCACAAAACGCCTCAAAATAGTACAATAAGCCCCAAATTTTCGGCCAAGAGGGCCTTCCACCAAACTACATCACAAAAAATTATTTCTAGGCTTCCAAATCATCTAAACAACCCCCACAATTGAAGCACAATGAAGACCTACCCATTTAAGCATCACACAAGTCCACAAGAAGCAATTACAAAGAAAGAAAACATAAAAGAAAGCAAAAATTTAAATAAAAAAAAATTAACACTATTCTTAACTAGGGTTTACTTAATCTACAACAAAACTAAATTACACTAATTGAGACGAAGAAATAGAAAAGGAAGAGGAGAAACTTACTTGATGGAAGAGGGGAAGGGGTGGGTAGTGTTGGGATGGAGATTTGGAGAAGGTGATAATGGAGGTTTTGAGTGGGGGGTGATTTGAGAGAGAAAAAAAAAAGAGAGAGGAGCGTGGGTTTGGGGGGTGTTAGCTGCAGATATCAAATAAGGGTTGGGGTGGGGGAGGGTTTATGTTATTTAGAAAAAAAAGGGGGAAATAATAGCAAAAAAAAAAAAATTCATACCTGGGCCCGTCTGGGTCTGCCGCGGTCGCGATTGAACCACGGTAGATAAGATCCAGAGATGGGTACCCACCGCGGTTTGACCGCGATCGCGGTGGAACCGCGGTCTGGGCCCTATTCTGATTCTGCGTTTTTTTTTATAATGTGTTACACTTACAACAATTTCGTGGGTTGCCTCCCACGCAGCGCCTGATTTAACGTCACGGCACGACTCAGATGAGCGCAATTAAGGCTCGCTCGACCTCTGTGGTTCAGTCAGATGTAACTCAGACACTTCCTTTGGCCCGCTCATGCCCACATACAGTTTCAATCGCTGACCATTGACTCTAAATGTACGAGAGTCATTCTCAGTGGCAATCTCAACAGCTCCTGAAGGGAAAACTTCAACTACTCGAGATGGTCCAGACCATCGTGACTTAAGTTTACCTGGGAACAGACGGAGTCTTGAGTTGTATAGCAATACCATGTCCCCGGGTTTGAAATTTCTCTCAACAGTGTTCTGGTCGTGCAGCCTCTTCATTCTCTCCTTGTACAACTATGTGCTCTCGAAAGCAAGATATCTGAACTCCTCGAGCTCATGCAGTTCAGTGATTCTTGTTGTGCCCGCATCTTCCATGTCTAAGTTTAGCTGCTTCAATGCCCACCACGCATTATGTTCAAGTTCCACTGGCAGGTGGCAGGTCTTCCCAAACACCAACTTGTATGGTGACATACCAATTGGAGTTTTGAAGGCAGTTCTGTAAGCCTAGAGTGCATCATCTATCTTTCTCGCCCAATCAGTTCTTGTGGCGTTCACAGTTTTGGTTAACACACTCTTGATTTCTCTATTGGACACTTCAACCTGTCCACTAGTCTGCGGGTGGTAAGGAGTAGCTACCTTATGACGCACATCATACTTAGCAAGCAACTTTTCAAAGGCTCTGTTGCAGAAGTGAGTGCCTCCATCACTGATAATTGCTCGTGGTGTCCCGAAGCGGGTGAATATGTTCTTCTTCAAAAATCCCACTACCACCTTTGCATCGTTGGTGGGTAATGCAGAAGCTTCCACCCATTTGGACACATAGTCTACAGCAACAAGTATGTACTTATTGCCATAGGAGCTGACGAAGGGACCCATGAAGTCAATCCCCCAGACGTCAAACACCTCCACCTCTTGAATTGGGTTCATGGGCATCTCGTGGCGTCGGGAAATGTTCCCGGTCCTCTGACATTCATTGCAGCCCTTCACCCATAGGTGCGCATCTTTAAACAATGTTGGCCAGAAGAATCCAGCCTCTAGCAC
>NW_017692447.1:5209-5451 GCF_001879085.1 Nicotiana attenuata | reverse complement strand
AATGGAGGCCCTATGTCTAAAAAGGCACAACTCAGGGATTGGAGCCCTAATATTTGCAAAAGGCGACTAGGGAATGGAGGCCCTATGTCTAAAAAGGCACAACTCAGGGACTGGTGCCCTAATGTTGACAAAAGGCAACTAGGGAATGGAGGCCCTATGTCTAAAAAGGCACAACTCAGGGATTGGATCCATAATGTTGGCAAAAGGCGACTAGGGAATGGAGGCCCTATGTCTAAAAAGGC
>NW_017692447.1:0-221 GCF_001879085.1 Nicotiana attenuata | reverse complement strand
CAACTAAGGGATTGGAGCCCTAATGTTGGCAAAGGGCGACTAGGGAATGGAGGCCCTATGTCTAAAAAGGCACAACTCAGGGATTGGAACCCTAATGTTGGCAAAAGTCGACTAGGGAATGGAGGCCCTATGTCTAAAAAGGCTCAACTCAGGGATTGGAGACCTAATGTTGGGAAAAGGCGATTGGGGAATGGAGGCCCTATGTCTAAAAAGGCACAACT
>NW_017692446.1:5177-5451 GCF_001879085.1 Nicotiana attenuata | reverse complement strand
ATTAGGGCTCCAATCCCTGAGTTGAGTTTTTAGACATAGGGCCTCCATTCCCTAGTCGCCTTTTTGCAACATTAGGGCTCCAATCCCTGAGTTGACTTTTTAGACATAGGGCCTCCATTCCCTAGTCGCCTTTTACTAATATTAGGGCTCCAATCCCTGAGTTGAGCTTTTAGACATAGGGCCTCCATTCCCTAGTCGCCTTTTAGCAACATTAGGGCTCCAATCCCTGAGTTAAGTTTTTAGACATAGGGCCTCCATTCCCTAGTCGCCTTTT
>NW_017692446.1:0-249 GCF_001879085.1 Nicotiana attenuata | reverse complement strand
TTTTACCAACATTAGGGCTCCAATCCCTGAGTTGAGTTTTTAGACATAGGGCCTTCATTCCCTAGTCTCCTTTTTACCAACATTAGGGCTCCAATCCCTGAGTTCAGATTTTAGACATCGGTCCATTCCATAGTCGCCTTTTTACCAGCATTAGGGCGCCAACCCTCGAGTTGAGTTTTGAGACATAGGGCCACCATTCCCTAGTCGCCTTTTTACAACCATTAGGGCTCCAATCCCTGAGTTGAGTTT
>NW_017692445.1:4675-5451 GCF_001879085.1 Nicotiana attenuata | reverse complement strand
TAATGCAAGCATAACCTGATGACTTTCCAGCATACGGTTCCATACACTAGTTGACGCCAACATAACCTGATGACTTTTCAACATAGAGTCCCACTCCTTAGTTGATGCCAGCATATCCTGATGACTTTCCAACATAGGCTCACACTCCCTAGTTGATGTCAGCATAACTTGACGACCTTCCATCATAGGTTCCCACTCCCTAGTTGATGCTAGCATAACCTTATAATTTTCAAACCTAGGGTCACCACTCCTAGTTAGTGTAAGCATAACCTGGTGAATTTCCAGCACAGAGTCCCACTCCCTAGTTGATGCCAACATAACCTGACGACTTTCCAGCATAGGGTCCCATACAGTATTTGACGCCAGCACAACCTGATGAATTTCCAACATAGGGTCCCACTCCCTAGTTGATGCCACCATAGCCTGATGACTTTCCAACATAGGGTCCCACTCTCTAGTTGATGTCAGCATAACCTGATGACTTTTCAGCATAGGTTCCCATTCCCTAGTTGATGCCAGCATAACCTGATGATTATCCAACCTAGGGTTAGAACCCCCTAGTTAATACAAGCATAACCTGATGACTTTCCAACATAGGGTCCCACTCCCTAGTTGATGCTAGCATAACCTGATGACTTTTCAATATAGGTCTGCACTCCCTAGTTGATGTCAGCATATCCTGATGACTTTCCAACATAGGGCCGCACTCCCTAGTTGATGTCAGCATATCCTGATGACTTTCCAACATAGGCTCTCACTCCCTAGTTGATGCCTGC
>NW_017692445.1:0-863 GCF_001879085.1 Nicotiana attenuata | reverse complement strand
AACATAGGGTCCCACTCCCTAGTTGATGCCAGCATATCCTGATGACTTTCCAACATAGGCTCTCATTCCCTAGTTGATGTCAGCATAACCTGATAACTTTTCAGCATAGGTTCCCACTCCCCAGTTGATGCTAGCATAACCTAATAATTTTCCAACCTAGGGTCACCACTCCCTAGTTAATGCAAGCATAACCTGATGACTTTTCGACATAGGGTCGCACTCCCTAGTTGATGAAAGCATAACCTGATGATTTTCTAACATAGGGTCCCACTCCCTAGTTGATGCCAGCTTAACCTGATAACTTTTCAACATAGGGTCTCACTCCCTAGTTGATGGCAGCATAACCTGATGACTTTCCAACATAGGGTCCCACTCTCTAGTTGATGTCAGCATAACCTGATGACTTTCCAGCATAGGTTCCCACTCCCTAGTTGATACCAGCATAACCTAATGACTCTCCAGCATAGGGTCCCAAACCCTAGTTGACGCCAACATAACCTGATCATTTCCCAACAGAGGGTCCCACTCCCTAGTTGATGCCAACATAACCAGATGAGTTTTCAACATAGGGTCCCGCTCTCTTGTTGATGCTAGCATAACCTGATGACTTTTCAATATAGGGCCGCACTCCCTAGTTGATGTCAGCATGTCCTGATGACTTTGCAACATAGGGCCGCACTCCCTAGTTGATGTCAGCATATCCTGATGACTTTCCAACATAGGCTCTCACTCCTTAGTTGATGCCTGCATAACCTGATGACTTTCCAGCATAGGTTCTCACTCCCTAGTTGATGCTAGCATAACCTAATAATTTTCTAACCTAGGGTTACCACTCCCTAGTTAATGCAAGCATAACCTGATGA
>NW_017692444.1:5073-5451 GCF_001879085.1 Nicotiana attenuata | reverse complement strand
ATGAACATAGGCATCTATTTCAAGTTTTAGCAATCAGGAGCCCGCCTGGAGAACAGAGGCATTTATCTCAAGTTTTAGCAATCAGGAGCCCGCCTGGAGAACAGAGGCATTTATTTCAAGTTTCAGCAATCAAGAGCCCGCCTGGAGAACAGAGGCATTTATTTCAAGTTTTAGCAATCAGGAGCCCACCTTGAGAACAGAGGCATTTATTTCAAGTTTTGATTGCCCGCCTAGAGAACAGAGGCATTTATTTGAAGTCTTAGCAATCAGGAGCCCGGCTGGAGAACAGAGGCATTTATTTGAAGTCTTATCAATCAGGAGCCCGCCTGGAGAACATAGGCATTTATTTCAAGTCTTATCAATCAGGAGCCGCCTGGA
>NW_017692444.1:0-240 GCF_001879085.1 Nicotiana attenuata | reverse complement strand
TAGCAATCAGGAGCCCGCCTGGAGAACAGAGGCATTTATTTCAAGTTTTAGCAATCAAGAGCCCGCCTTTGAACAGAGGCATTTATTTCAAGACTTAGCAATCAGGAGCCCGTCTCGAGAACAGAGGCATCTATTTAAAGTTTTAGCAATCAGGAGCCCGCTTGGAGAACAGAGGCATTTATTTCAAGATTTAGCAATCAGGAATCCGCCTGGAGAACAGAGACATCTATTTCAAGTTTT
>NW_017692443.1:5109-5451 GCF_001879085.1 Nicotiana attenuata | reverse complement strand
GCCCTATATCTAAAAATCTCAACTTGGGAATAGAGCCCTATGCTGGCGAAAGGCGACTAGGGAATGGAGGCCCTATGTCTAAAAATCTCAACTAGTAAATGCAGGCCCTATGCTGGCGAAAGGCGACTAGGAAATGGAGGCCCTAAGTCTAAAAATCTCAACTAGGGATTGGAGCCCTATGCTGGCGAAAGACGACTAGGGAATGGAGGCCCTATGTCTAAAAATCTCAACTAGGGATTGGATCCCTATGCTGGCGAAAGGCGACTAGGAAATGGAGGCCCTATGTCTAAAAATCTCAACTAGCGATTGGAGTCATATGCTGGCGAAAGACGCCTAGGGAAT
>NW_017692443.1:0-236 GCF_001879085.1 Nicotiana attenuata | reverse complement strand
AAAGGCGACTAGGGAATGGAGGCCCTATGTCTAAAAATCTCAACTAGGTATTGGAGCCCTATGCTGGCAAAAGGCGTCTAGGGAATGGTGGCCCTATGTCTTAAAATCTCAACTAGGGATTGGAGCCCTATGCTGGCGAAAGGCGACTAGGGAATGGAGGCCCTATGTCTAAAAATCTCAACTAGGGATCGGAGCCATATGCTGGCGAAAGGCGACTAGGGAATGGAGGCTCTATG
>NW_017692442.1:5048-5452 GCF_001879085.1 Nicotiana attenuata | reverse complement strand
GAAGGCGTTTAGCATGAGTCCCAGTTCGAGCGAGGTCGAACTGCACTGTTGATGGCGAAGGCACTTAGCCTGAGTCCCAGTTCGACCGAGGTCGAATTGTACCATTGATGGCGAAGGCACTTAGCTTGGTCCCAGTTCGAGCGAGGTCGAACTGTACTGTCGATGGCGAAGGCGTTTAGCCTGAGTCCCAGTTTGAGCGAGGTCGAACTGTACTGTCGATGGCGAAGGCACTTAGCGTGAGTCCCAGTCCGAGCGAGGTCGAACTGTACTATCGATGGCGAAGGTGTTTAGCCTGAGCCCTAGTTCGAGCGATGTCGAACTGTACTGTCGATGGCGAAGGCGTTTAGCCTGAGTCCAAGTTCGAGCGAGGTCGAACTGCACTGTTGATGGCGAAGGCACTTAGC
>NW_017692442.1:0-288 GCF_001879085.1 Nicotiana attenuata | reverse complement strand
AAGGCGTTTAGCATGAGTACCAGTTCGAGCGAGGTCGAACTGTACCGTTGATGGCGAAGGCACTTAGCCTGAGTCCCAGTTCGAGCGAGGTTGAACTGTACTATCGATGGCGAAGTCGTTTAGCCTGAGTCCCAGTTCGAGCGAGGTCGAACTGCACTGTTGATGGCGAAGGCACTTAGCTTGACACCCAGTTCGAGCGAGGTCGAACTGTACCGTTGATGACGAATGCACTTAGCTTGAGTCCCAGTTCGAGCGAGGTTGAACTGTACTATCGATGGCGAAGGCGTT
>NW_017692441.1:5226-5452 GCF_001879085.1 Nicotiana attenuata | reverse complement strand
TTGAGTTTATTTTTAGACATAGGGTCTCCACTCCCTAGTTGAGTTTATTTTTAGACATAGGGTCTCCACTCCCTAGTCGCCTTTCCAACATAGGGTCTCTACTCCCTTGTTGAGTTGATTTTAGACATAGGGTCTCCACTCCCTAGTCGCCTTTCCAACATAGGGTTTCCACTCCCTAGTCGCCTCTCCAACATAGGGTCTCCACTCCCTAGTTGAGTTTATTTTT
>NW_017692441.1:0-223 GCF_001879085.1 Nicotiana attenuata | reverse complement strand
TAGTTGAGTTTATTTTAGACATAGGGTCTCCACTCCCTAGTCGCTTTTCCAACATAGGGTCTCCACTCCCTAGTTGAGTTTATTTTTAGACATAGGGTCTCCACTCTCTAGTCGCCTTTACCAACATAGGGTCTCCACTCCCTAGTTGAGTTTATTTTTAGACATAGGGTCTCCACTCCCTAGTTGAGTTTATTTTTAGACATAGGGTCTCCACTCCCTAGTT
>NW_017692440.1:5204-5452 GCF_001879085.1 Nicotiana attenuata | reverse complement strand
AAGGAAAAAATGCTCAACTCAGGGATTGGAGCCCTAATGCTGGCTAAAGGAAAACGCTCGACTCAGGGGTTGGAGCCCTAATGTTGGCTAAAGGGAAAAACGCTCAATTCAGGGGTTGGAGCCCTAATGTTGGCTAAAAAGGAAAACGCTCAACTTAGGGGTTGGAGCCCTAATGTTGGCTAAGAGGAATAACGCTCAACTCAGGGGTTGGAGCCCTAATATTGGCTAAAAGAAAACGCTCAACTCAG
>NW_017692440.1:0-255 GCF_001879085.1 Nicotiana attenuata | reverse complement strand
GAAAAACGCTCAACTCAGGGGTTGGAGCCCTAATGTTGGCTAAAGGGAAAAACGCTCAACTCAGGGGTTGTAGCCCTAACGTTGGCTAAAAGGAAAAACGCTCAACTTAGGGGTTAAAGCCCTAATGTTGGCTAAAAGAAAACGCTCAACTCAGCGGTTGGAGCCCTAATGTTGGCTAAAAAGGAAAAATGCTCAATTCAGGGGTTGGAGCCCTAATGTTGGCTAAAAAAGAAACGCTCAACTCAGCGGTTGGAG
>NW_017692439.1:4898-5452 GCF_001879085.1 Nicotiana attenuata | reverse complement strand
ACCAAATTATACCTTTTGGCATTTTACGGCCATGAAACTTAAAATCTGCGCGAGTCCCTAATTTTCGTGTGCTATAGCCCACGCCTTCCGCCGTGGGCCCGGTCTCTCGGACCCGGATCGCCTAAAATTTTTCCGGGATGTCAAATACAGCCAAAGGAACCATAGTCAACGCCCCGCCATGAACAAATTCCATTTTTTTGGCATTTTATGGCAATAAAACTAGAATGTTTCCCAAATTTTCGTGTGCTATAGCCCACGCCTTCCGCCGTGGGCCCAGGCCCCCGGACCCGGATCGCCTAAAAAATTTCCGGGACGTCAAATACAGCCTAAGGAACTATAGTCACCGCCTCGCCATGACCAAATTATATCTTTATTCATTTTACGACCATAAAACTAGAATTCCGCCCAATTTCCAAATTTTCATGTGCTATAGCCCACACCTTCCGCCATGGGCCCGCGCCCCCGGACCCGGATCGCCTAAATATTTTTCGGGACGTCAAATATAGCCTAAAGAACTATAGTCACTGCCCTGCCATGACCAAATTACATTTTTT
>NW_017692439.1:0-371 GCF_001879085.1 Nicotiana attenuata | reverse complement strand
TATAGCCCACGCCTTCCGCCGTGGGCCCAGACCCGGATAGCCTAAAATTTTTTCGGGATGTCAAATGCAGCGTAAGGAACCATCGTCACCGCCCCGCCATGACCAAATTATATTTTTTGGCGTATTACGGCCATAAAACTTGAATTTCTCCCGATTTCCAAGTTTTCGTGTGCTATAGCCCACGCTTTCCGCCGTGGGGCCGGGCCCCTGGACCCGGATCGCCTAAGATTTTTCCGAGACATCAAATACAGCTTAAGGAACTATAGTCACTGCCCTGCCATGACCAAATTAAATTTTTTAACATTTTATGGCCATAAAACTAGAATTCCGCCCGATTCCTAAATTTTCCTATGCTATAGCCCACGCCTTCC
>NW_017692438.1:5191-5452 GCF_001879085.1 Nicotiana attenuata | reverse complement strand
GGCCTCCATTCCCTAGTTGCCTTTTTTGCTAACATTAGGGCACTAATACCTAAGTTGAGATTTTTTAGATATAGGGCCTCCATTCCCTACTCGCCTTTTTGCAACCATTAGGGCTCCAATCCCTGAGTTAAGATTTTTCAGACGTAGGGCCTCCATTCCCTAGTCGCTTTTTGCCAACATTAGGTCTCCAACCCTAAGTTGAGATTTTAGACACAGGGCCTCCATTCCCTAGTCGCCTTTTTGCCAACATTAGGGCTCCAA
>NW_017692438.1:0-275 GCF_001879085.1 Nicotiana attenuata | reverse complement strand
AAGTTGAGTTTTTAGACATAGGGCCTACCATTTCCTAGTCGTCACTTTTTCGCCAACATTTGGGCTCCAATGCCTAAGTTGAGATTTTTAGACATAGGGCCTCCATTCCTAGTCGCCTTTTTGCCAACATTAGGGCTCCAATCCCTAAGTTGAGATTTTAGACATAGGGCCTCCATTCCCTAGTTGCCTTTTTTGCTAACATTAGGGCACTAATACCTGAGTTGAGATTTTTTAGATATAGGGCCTCCATTCCCTACTCGCCTTTTTGCAACCAT
>NW_017692437.1:5224-5452 GCF_001879085.1 Nicotiana attenuata | reverse complement strand
AAAAGGCGACTTGGGAACGGAGGCCCTATGTCTAAAATCTCAACTCAGGGATTGGAGCCCTAATGTTGGCAAAAAGGCGACTAGGGAATGGAGGCCCTATGTCTAAAAATCTCAACTCAGGGATTGGAGCCCTAATGTTTGAAAAAACGACCCCAGGGAATGGAGACCCTATGTCTGAAATCTCAACTTAGGGATTGGAGCCCTAATGTTGGCAAAAAGGCGACTAGG
>NW_017692437.1:0-360 GCF_001879085.1 Nicotiana attenuata | reverse complement strand
GAGCCCTAATGTTGGCAATAGGCGACTAGGGAATGGAGGCCCTACGTCTAAAAAGGCACAACTCAGGGATTGGAGCCCTAATGTTGCCAAAAGGCGACTAGGGAATGGAGGCCCTATGTCTAAAAAGACACAACTCAGAGATTGGAGCCCTAATGTTGGTGAAAGGCGACGAGGGAATGGAGGCCCTATGTCTAAAAATCTCAACTCAGGGATTAGAGCCCTAATGTTGGCAAAAAGGCGACTAGGGAATGGAGGCGATATGTCTAAAATCTCAACTCAGGGAATGGAGCCCTAATGTTGGCAAAAAGGCGACTTGGGAACGGAGGCCCTATGTCTAAAATCTCAACTCAGGGATTGGAG
>NW_017692436.1:2374-5453 GCF_001879085.1 Nicotiana attenuata | reverse complement strand
TAGGGAATGTGACCCTATGTTAGAAAAGTGATCATGTTATGCTAGCATCAACTAGGGAGTGGGAACCTATGTTGGAAAAGTCATTAGGTTATGCTAGGATCAACTGGTGTGTGGGACCCTGTGTTGGAAAAGTAATTAGGTTATGCTGGCATCAACTAGGAAGTGGGATCCTATGTTGGATGTTATTAGTTTCGAAATCCAACCTCAATTTGAGGTCTAAATCTAAATTTCTCAAAATTCCCAATTTCTACCAAAATCCCTAATTTCTACCATAAAAAAGTATAAATTAAAGGTTAAAAATAAATGGGTGTTTATGCAAATATATGAAAACAAGTTAAATTTACCAACCTATGAAGTTGGGATAAAATGTCTCTTCAAAATCACCTCTAGGCCGAGCTCAAACTTGAAAATAATGAAAAATGAGAATAATTCCGATTTTTGAAGCTTTAAATCACTGGGCATCGGGTATTCTTCGTGTTCGCGCGACACCTGACGTGATCGCGAAGCATTAGAGGCCAGAAGCCTTTTGCGTTCGCGGGAAACCCTTCGCGTTCACGAAGGCTTGCTCCCCCTTGCCTTCGCGTTCGCAAGCAAATGTCCGCGTTCGCGTAGGGTAATCACCTGCCTCCCACATAATCCCCTTAACCCATGGCGTTCGCGAGTGAACGGTTGCGTTCGCGAAGGGTAATCCCCCCACTGCTTCGCATTCGCGACCGGTTATCCACGTTCGCGTAGAAGAACTCCACCCCTGTCACAGTTTCTCCTTCGCGATCGTGAAGCACATTGCACCAAACATTAGCAGATAGCTGAACAAGCAATTTTTCCTAAGTTCAACGGCCCGTAGCCTATCCGAAACTCACCCCAGCCCCTCGGGCTCCAAATCAAACATGCACACAAGTGTAATAATATCATATGAACTCACTCGCACGATCAAAATACCTAATTTAATACCTAAAACTACGAACCGGGCATTAAAATATATGAAATTTTTAAAGAAACTCAAAAACTTTCAAATTCACAACCGCGTCTGAATCCTATCAAACTTACTCCATATTGCACTAAATTTTTTGCAGACAAGTTTTAAATAGTAAAATAGACCTATACTAAGTCCCGAACCGAAATCCGAACCCGGTAGTAAAATAGACATATACTAAGTCAACCTACGATCAAATCTAGGAAATATTTAAACCTTCAAATTACTAGTTTTCAACAAATCAAGTCAAATTGAGTTAGGGACTTTCGAATTCAATTTCGGGCATACTCACAAGTCCAAAATCACGATACAGACCCACCGGGATAGTCATCGTTTACACAAAATGTTGACCGTAGTCAACTCAATTTGTTTTTAAAGTTAAAAATCATGTTTCCTTCAAATTTTCACATAAAAACTTTCCGAAAAAAAATACGGACTATGCACGTAAATCTAGAAATACTAAACAGAGCTAATCAAGATCTCGGAACACGAAAATAAGGGTTAGAACTCAAAACGACCTATCGGGTTGTCACAAAAATATAAATTGAGTTATTTCAAAAAAGCTATTTATTCAAATTAATTAAGATAAGTTATATTCTTTCAAATGTTACTATTTTGATATTTTATTTAGCAATATATCAAACATTTTAATAATATAGGTTATATTCTTTCAACGGTTCATATTTTAAAATTTTACTTAGCATTATGCCAACCACTTTAATTAATAGATTATGTTCTTTCAAAGGTCCCTATTTGAAATTTTATTTAGTATTATGTCAAAAAATTTAATTAATAAATTATATTCTTTCAAAGGTTCTCCCATACTACTTGGCAGATTTCAATTTTAAATAAATTATATATTTGTAGATTTGTTTACGATTCAATGTTTCAAACACTCTAAAAGTGCATTGCCGTTATTAGATAGAATTAACAAAGTCGCAAAGACTATTATTAAATAAAATTAATAATGTCCCAAAATTAATTGTTAGTTCGTGAAAATTAGATTGGAAGTGAAAGTATAGAAGTTTTACTTCACTTTTATTGCACTGAATGAGCAAACACAAATTCTAACATTTTAGTTAAGACTAAAGAGAAATCAACTAATTACCAAACATGTTAAGTCAATACCAAACAATAAGTTCACGTAGCAACACGGCAAAAGAAAATTTTAGCCATGTAACCTTCTAGATTGTATAGGGTGACATCGGGGATAATGCGCACCCCGATTTCCCGGTGAATAAACATAGTGAGGGCATGAACATACGAGATCGAAGTCGAAGATGGGAACTCTTTGTATCAAGGCCCGTGAAAAGTGAATGAAGTGCACGCCATCGGGCCTAATAAAATGACGCACCCGAACTCGGGATGAGTTCTAAGACTTCGAAAAGCACGACAGGTAAAGGGTCGTGATATTCGCAACCAATCGGATATAACAGTGTGGATCTCGCTCGATGTCGGTTACGGATCAATAATTAATGAGAAAGGAAGATTTTTACCTATTTTAAAATTGTACTAGGGATGGAACTCTCCTACTATATAAAAAGAAAGTTATTCTTTGATAGAAACAATGTAATACGCAAATACAGGAAATACAAATTCATTTTTCTGCTTTCTAGCTATTGCAAAGTTCTTACTTTACTGTTTGTTCTTCATTCACATTTGGCTTCGAACTAAGGGCCTAATCGAGTGCAAAACTACTGTTCAACCTAAGTTCGAGCTGGGCCGTAACATTATAACTGGTTTGATTATTCATTTTGTCTTTAACTCGTTTATCTAATATTCTTGATTATTTGTGTTGAATCAGTCCACATATCCTTTAAACCGCGTAAAAATTTAATTGTTATCCGTTTTAAGGGTAAACAGTTTGGCACACACCGTGGGGCTAAGGATAATAGCGGTGATTTGATACAAATCTCCATAACACACTATATTTTACGCTTGTTCTTTAAAGTCTTAATTTCATGTAAGTTTAAAAATGTCAAATTCTCATTCTGCCCACTTGAATGTTGTCACTGAGTCTGGCCATCATGGCGAAAACCACAATGTGGTGCCTAGCAACGAGGTACCTCTTGTCGATCCGAATGGAGTCTCAGTTGCCGATCTGGT
>NW_017692436.1:0-494 GCF_001879085.1 Nicotiana attenuata | reverse complement strand
CCTATGTTGGAAAGTTATCAAGTTATGGTGACATCAACTAGGTAGTGGGACCCTATGTTGGAAAGTTATCATGTCACGCTGGCATCAACTAGGGAGTGGGACCCTGTGTTGGAAAGTCATCAGGTTATGCTGTCATCAAATAGGGAGTGGTACCCTAAGTTGGAAAAGTCATCAGGTTATGCTGGCATCAACTAGGGAGTGAGACTCTAAGTTGGAAAAGTCATCAGGTTATGCTGACATCAACTACGGAGTGGGACCCTATGTTGGATAAGTCTTCAGGTTATACTGGCATCAACTAGGGAGTGGGACCCTATGTTGGGATGTTATCTGGTCACTCTGGCATCTACTAGGGAGTGGGAACCTATGTTGGAAAAGTCATCAGGTTATGCTGGCATCAACTAGGGAGTGGGATCGTATTGTCGAAAAGTCATCAGGTTATGCTGGATTCAACTAGAGAGGGGGACCTTATGTTTGTAAAATAATCAGGTTATGCT
>NW_017692435.1:5042-5453 GCF_001879085.1 Nicotiana attenuata | reverse complement strand
TAGGGAATGGAGGCCCTATGTCTAAAAAGGCTCAACTCAGGGATTGGAGCCCTAATGTTGGAAAAAGGCGACTAGGGAATGGAGGCCCAATGTCTAAAAAGGCACAACTTAGGGACTGGAGCCCTAATATTGGCAAAAGGCGACTAGGGAATGGAGGCCCTATGTGTAAAAAGGGTCAACTCAGGGATTGGAGCCCTAATGTTCGCAAAAGGCAACTAGGGTATGGAGGCCCAATGTCTAAAAAGGCACAACTCAGAGATTGAGCCCTAATGTTGGCAAAAGGCGACTAGGGAATGGAGGCCGTATGTCTAAAAAGGCTCAACTCAGGGATTGGAGCCCAAATGTTCGCAAAAGGTGACTAGGGAATGGAGGCCCTATGTCTAAAAAGGCACAACTCAGGGATTGGAGCCC
>NW_017692435.1:0-242 GCF_001879085.1 Nicotiana attenuata | reverse complement strand
GCACAACTCAGGGATTGGAGCCCTAATATTGGCAAAAGGCGACTAGGGAATGGAGTCCCTATGTCTAAAAGGCACAACTCCGGGATTGGAGCCCTAATGTTGGCAAAAGGCGACTAGGGAGTGGAGGCCCTATGTCTAAAATGGCACAACTCAGGGATTGGAGCCCTAATATTGGCAAAAGGCTACTAGGGAATGGAGGCCCTATGTCTAAAAAGGCTCAACTCAGGGATTGGAGCCCTAAT
>NW_017692434.1:5061-5453 GCF_001879085.1 Nicotiana attenuata | reverse complement strand
GTCGTATTTGATGTCCAGGACGAATATTAGGCGATCCAGGACCGGATCCCTCCAGGCCCACGGTAGAAGGCGTGGTCCATACCATACAAAAATTTGGGACTCGCGCGGATTTTGAGTTTTATGGCCGTAAAATAGCATACGAAAATATGGGAATCGGGCGGATTACCAGTTTTATGGCCATTAAATGCCAAAAAATATAATCTGGTCATGGCGCGGCGGTGACAATGGTTCCTTAGGTCGCATATGATGTCTCGGACAAATATTAGGCGATCCGGGTCCGGATCCGTCCGGGCCCACGGCGGAAGGGAAGGGCTATAGCACACGAAAATATGGTACTCGGGCGGAATTCCAGTTTTATGGCCGTCAAATGCCAAAAAATGTAAGCTAGTTAT
>NW_017692434.1:0-271 GCF_001879085.1 Nicotiana attenuata | reverse complement strand
ACGAAAATTTGGGACTCGCGCGGATTTCGAGTTTTATAGCCGTAACATGCCAAAAAATGTAATTTGGTCATGGCAGTGCGGTGACACTGGTTTCTTAGGTCGTATTTGATGTCCAGGATGAATATTAGGCGATCCATGACCGGATCCTTCCGGGCCCACGGCAGAAGGCGTGGTCCACAGCACACGAAAGTTTGGGACTCGCTCGGATTTCGAGTTTTATGGCCGTAAAAATGTAATATGGTCATGGCGGGGCAGTGACCCTGGTTTCTTT
>NW_017692433.1:2746-5453 GCF_001879085.1 Nicotiana attenuata | reverse complement strand
GCCTGCCGTGGACCCATCAGCATTTTACTTCCAAAATCCTGGCTTTCCATCAGATCCTCCGCCATACCCTACATATAATTATTCCCAGCCACCCCCATATGAACTCACACCAGGCCAAGATAAAACCTCCAAAGACCCAGAGCAGGAGGAAATGGCAAAAAGAATGAGAAGCCTGGAACAGAGTTTGAAGAATATGCAGGGTTTAAGTGGGCAAAAGAGTGTTTCTTATGCTGATTTATGCATGTTCCCCCATGTGCACCTGCCCATGGGATTTAAAACACCAAAGTTCGAAAAGTACGACGGGCATGGTGACCCCATTGCTCACCTCAAAAGGTATTGCAACCAGCTGCGTGGAGCTGGTGGAAAGGAAGAGATGTTAATGGCTTACTTTGGAGAAAGCTTAGTAGGCATTGCCTCAGAATGGTATATGGACCAGGACGTCTCCCGATGGCACATTTGGGACGATCTAGCCAGGGACTTTGTTAGGCAATTTCAATACAATATTGACATCGCACCAGACCGGAACTCTCTGGCCAATTTGAAAAAGAAACCCTCAGAGAGTTTTCGAGAATATGCAATCAAGTGGCGCGAACAGGCGTCAAGAGTAAAGCCTCAAATGGACGAGGTAGAAATGGTCACCGTATTTCTTCAGGCCCAGGAGGCGGACTATTTTCAAAATATGATGTCGGCCATGGGCAAACCTTTTGCAGAAGCAATCAAGATCGGTGAAATGGTGGAAAATGGCCTGAAAACAGGTAGAATTCTGAGCCAGTCCGCCATAAGGGCCACCTCCCAAGCCATTCAAGGCGGGTCTGGAGGGTTGGCCAAAAACAAAAAGAAAGAAGAAACCGTAATGGCAGCATCAGGGGGAAGGAGGTATCGATTTTCTGGACCGGTATTCCCGGAAAGAGTCCCTCAACACTATTACCCTCACACCGGTATGGCTTATGCTCCTACACCCTATGCGGTCATGAACGCACAACCCTTCGGACGACCGCAATTACAAGCCAACCGAAATCCACCTCCATTCCAGAGAAACCAACCTCCCTACCCAAACCAATATAATCCCCGACCACCACAAAACAACTTTCGTCCTCGGGAACCACCCAGGAGGCCAAATTTCACACCCATTGGTGAACCTTACTCCAGTCTGTTCCCGAAACTGGTCCAAATGAATTTGCTACAACCTATTCCCCAAAATAGGCAGAACCCAGAATCGTCAGCTTATCAACGAGGGGTTCATTGCGCTTATCATTCAGGGGCAGAAGGACACAGTACGGATAACTGCTGGACACTGAAGAAAGCGGTGGAAGATTTAATCGAACAGGGAAAGATAGTGGTGAGGGATGAAGAAGCTCCAAATGTGACCAATAACCCATTACCCGCTCATAACAACAGGCCAGTGATTGGCATGATTTGTGAAGACAAGGAGTTCGACCCGGCTTTGAAAGCCATAATTGCCATCGCGAATGCGGAAAAGAAACCCAAGTTACCCCCGAGGCAAGAAAAAGGGGAGAAGAGGAATGAAATTGTCAGAACAGAGCCTGGAAAGAAACTTGAAACCAAAGCAGAGGAGGAACCTCCTAAGAACGGAATCCTCTATATTCCACGAGGACGCCAAGAGAAACCCTTGGTTCTCAATGTTCCGAGGAAAGCTGAGGTAAGAGGGAGAACACCAATGTATGTACCAAAGGGAGCTTATGTGGTCCGGGGGACAATTAAGCCATCTCGGCCGAATGAGCCAGTGGTTATTGGACGCGTACCACAAAAGCCAATGACGGACCCCTCGGCAGTGCCGTGGAACTATCATCAATCAATGATTACATACAAAGGAAAAGAAATTGCGGGGGAACTTCCAGGCAAAACCTTGGTTGAGAAATATTCAAACGTACAGGAGGTACACAGTGCCGCTCGAAAGCGCTTTCCACCCAAAAAGCCAGTGAGTGCTGAAGAGGCAGAAGCCTTTTTCCAGAAAATGAAAATGCCCGATTATGAGATCGTGGACCAATTAAGGAAGTACCCCGAACAAGTGTCCCTGCTCTCGTTGGTGTCAAAATCCTCTGAACATCAGAAAATCCTGATGAAAACCTTGAACGAGGCATACGTGCCAGTTGAAACCTCCGTTGAGCAACTCGAAAGGATGGCGGAAAGATTCTTCGCCGTCAACCAACTCTCTTTCAGCAAAAATGACTTGCCTCCCGAAGGCGCGGCTCACAACAAAGCCTTACATCTAACTGTCAAATGTGAGGGCTATTATGTCAAAAGAGTCATGGTAGATGGAGGATCAGGGGTTGATATCTGTCCACTCTCCACGTTGCAAAGGATGGAAATTGGGACTGAAAAGATCCGTCCAAACAACGTTTGTGTAAGAGCTTTCGATGGTATCAAGAGGGATACTATCGGGGAAATCAGCTTGATATTGACTATAGGTCCAGTGGACTTTGAAGTGACCTTCCA
The DNA here is from genome assembly GCF_001879085.1 of Nicotiana attenuata. Taxonomy (NCBI): domain Eukaryota; kingdom Viridiplantae; phylum Streptophyta; class Magnoliopsida; order Solanales; family Solanaceae; genus Nicotiana; species Nicotiana attenuata. The sequence continues at coordinate 2,996 of NW_017692433.1, read as the reverse complement.
AGTGTTAGATATGGACACATCTTACAATTTCCTGTTGGGGAGGCCCTGGATCCATGCTGCAGGAGCGGTGCCCTCTACTCTCCACCAGATGGTGAAATTCGAACATGAGGATCAGGAAATCGTCGTCCACGGGGAAGACGAACAATCTATCTACCGTGATCCATCTATCCCATGTTTGGAGGCGAGGGAAGGGAGTGAACATATTGTCTATCAAGCCTTCGAGATCGTGCTGGCAGACCAACATGAGGAA
>NW_017692433.1:0-2404 GCF_001879085.1 Nicotiana attenuata | reverse complement strand
CAACATGGTCCAGCCAGGAGAGGGGACTAGCACCGCTGAGATGCTTTACATGGGACCCGATGCCAAACTCCAGAACTGGAAGGCTACGCCATTCCTGATTAGGCGGGAATCCCGGTAGACTAGCCCTGCCACCTTTTCTGAGTCTCGAGCTATCCCAGGGTGTAGCTCGGGTGTTTCCTTAATATTATGTCTTTTTATTTCCGAATGTAAACCCTGTTTATCTTTCCAATTCCAAGAAATGAAATCAATGTTTCCTTGTCCATCTCTTTCCTTTTCTAATTTTTGTTATTTTTTCCTTTTTTTTTATTTTTCTTTTCAGTTATAATAATGCGGCTTTAAATAACATGACATGCTTGCGGACTTCACGCCCAGACTCAAACACGCTGTCTAATTGTGAAATAATGAATCAAGAACCGGAATATGATGAAGAAGAGGCTTTTAGGGAGATAAATCGAGAATTGGAACAATTTGAGAACAAACCTAAGCCAAACCTCAATGATACTGAACCGGTTAATTTGGGAACAGCCGAAGAAATAAGGGAAACCAAAATAAGCATTCACACAGATCAGCACACTCGAGATGCAATAATCCAGCTCCTGTTTGAATTTAAAGATGTGTTTGCTTGGTCGTATGATGACATGCCAGGACTGAGTATGGACCTAGTGGTGCACAAATTGCCAATACACCCCGATTGCCCTCCAGTGCAGCAAAAGCAAAGAAAGTTCAAAACTGACATCAGTGATAAAATCAAAGAAGAAGTCACAAAACAGTTAAAGGCAGGGGTAATCCGAGTGGTCCGATATACCACATGGTTGGCCAATGTGGTTCCAGTACCAAAGAAGGATGGGAAAACCCGGGTGTGTGTGGACTACCGAGATTTGAACAGGGCAAGTCCCAAAGATAACTTCCCGTTACCTAACATCCACATCCTTGTTGATAACTGCGCCAAGCATGAAATACAGTCTTTCGTAGATTGCTACGCAGGATATCACCAAGTGTTGATGGATGAAGAGGATGCCGAAAAGACAGCCTTCACTACACCATGGGGAACCTACTGCTATCGGGTCATGCCGTTTGGGTTGAAGAATGCTGGGGCAACTTATATGAGAGCCATGACCACCATATTCCACGATATGATGCATCAAGAAATAGAGGTGTATGTGGATGATGTAATTGTCAAGTCACGAACTCAGAGTGATCACGTTCGAGATTTGAGAAAGTTCTTCGAACGGTTGCGCAAGTATGATTTAAAGTTGAATCCAGCTAAATGCGCATTCGGAGTTCCATCAGGAAAGCTTCTGGGTTTCATAGTCAGCAGGAGAGGTATTGAGTTAGATCCAACAAAGATAAAAGCCATTCGGGATTTACCTCCTCCAAGAACCAAGAAGGATGTTATGAGCTTACTGGGCAGGTTGAACTATATCAGTCGATTCATTGCTCAACTAACTACCACCTGTGAGCCCATATTCAAGCTGTTGAAGAAAGATGCGGCTATCAAATGGACGTCTGAATGTCAAGAGGCTTTTGATAAAATCAAGGAATATCTGTCGAATCCACCAGTATTGGTCCCACCGGAGCAGGGGAGACCTCTTTTCTTATATCTGACAGTATTGGAGAATTCCTTTGGCTGTGTCCTCGGACAGCATGACATAACCGGAAGGAAAGAACAGGCCATTTACTATCTAAGCAAGAAGTTTACTGGTTACGAGGCCAAGTATACTTTGTTGGAAAGAACATGCTGCGCTCTGACATGGATTGCCCAAAAGCTGAGGCATTACCTTCAAGCCCATACTACCTATTTGATAACCAGGTTGGATCCTTTGAAATACATATTCCAGAAACCGATGCCCACTGGAAGGTTGGCGAAATGGCAAATCTTGCTCACTGAATTTGACATAGTCTATGTCACTCGCACAGCAGTGAAAGCCCAGGCATTGGCAGATCATCTGGCTGAAAACCCGGTCGACGAGGAATATCAACCGTTAAGCACTTATTTCCCAGACGAGGAAGTAAACTCATTGGAAGTCATCTCCGAAGACACTTGTGTCTGGAAAATGTTCTTTGATGGAGCAGTAAACGCGAGAGGCGTAGGTATTGGGGCAATCTTGATATCACCCAATGGTCAACACTACCCAGCTACAGCCAGGCTCCGTTTTTTCTGCACAAACAATACAGCTGAGTATGAAGCCTGCATCATGGGCATAAACATGGCAATTGACCAAGAGGTTGAAGATTTATTGATCATGGGGGACTCTGACTTGATTATCCGACAAGCCCAAGGAGAGTGGGAAACTCGAGATATCAAGCTCATTCCTTATCGACAGCATGTGGAAGATCTCACCAAACACTTCAAGTCGATAGAGTTCAGGTATATCCCTCGATGTCATAAATGAAACTGGCCGAT
>NW_017692432.1:4701-5453 GCF_001879085.1 Nicotiana attenuata | reverse complement strand
ATATCACGCTACCCAAGCGAGTCCGTGAATGAAAAAAGTTAACGCGCTTATTAGTTGCTTAGTGCTTAAATTAATTAATTAAGAAAGCGATTAAATTATGTTAATTAGTTTAATAAAACAACTGATTCGAATTTATTATTTGAGAAATACGACACATGAATTCGGACAACCTTTATTTGTTTTGAGGAAATGAGTCACCAGAGGAATCACCAACAGTTGAATAAAGAGAACGGGCCAACAGCTTATTGAAAGAAAGTATGGGCCACTAGCTTATTTATTGGCATTGGGCCAATATGCATCTTTATTAAACCCGGCCCAATACATTATGATTCAAGACCAACCCCATGTATACCGAAGATCTAACGTGGCCCCCTTTTTTATTAAATCTAATTCCATTTGTGCACACTATTCCCTTGGCCCAATTCACTCAACAAGAGTAATCAGTAGCCTCTTAATTTTCTTTAACTAAACTTTACTCACATTCCATATGTCAAAATTAAATCCAAGACATTCACCTTGAAAAAAATGCTATCTTCTATCATTCAAATACTAATAAACACTCTAAATTAATAACATGCTAGTCATGGAAGATTCACAAAAAGAAAACTCATTTTTTACCTTACTTAACAATTATAAAGTGGATTGATGGAAACTTCTAAATGCTGACTTTTGCTTAAACTGGCACAACAGAAAGAATAAGCCGAAGGGATTAATCTCCTTTAAATAAATAAGCTTCATAATTCAAATGAAGC
>NW_017692432.1:0-321 GCF_001879085.1 Nicotiana attenuata | reverse complement strand
GAAAGGATTCTACCTGAGTTAAGCTGTGTAAAAACACCCTGAGTGAAGAGTACTTCTACTCGGAACTATGAGCTCGACTCCCCCGTAGGACGAAAGGATTCTACCTGAGTTAAGCTGTGTAAAACACCCTGAGCGAAGAGTACTTCTACTCGGAACTATGAGTTGGATTCCCCTAGGCGAAAAGATTCTACCTGAGTTAAGATGTGTGAAACAACCTGAACGAAGAGTACTTCTACTCGGAACTATGAGCTGGATCCCCCTAGGCGAAAGGATTCTACCTGAGTTAAGCTGTGTAAAACACCCTGAGCGAAGAGTACTTCT
>NW_017692431.1:5066-5453 GCF_001879085.1 Nicotiana attenuata | reverse complement strand
AAGGGAATACAGTTCAAGTTTTGGCAATCAGGCGCCCACCTGGAAGACAAGGGAATATAGTTCGAGTTTTGGAAATCAGGCGCCCACCAGGAAATATGGGAATGCAGTTCGAGTTTTTGCAATCAGGCGCCCACCTTGATAACAAGGAAATACAGGTCATGTTCTGGTAATCTGGGGCCCACCTGGAAAATAAGGTAATACAGTTCGAGTTTTGGCAATCATGTGTCCACCAGGAAAATAAGGGAATATAGTTCAAATTTTGGTAATCAGGCGCCCAACTCGATAAAAAGGGAATACAGTTCAAGTTCTGGCAATCAGGCGCCCACCTTGATAACAAGGGAATACAGTTCAAGTTTTGGCAATCAGGCGCCCACCTGGAAAACAAGG
>NW_017692431.1:0-487 GCF_001879085.1 Nicotiana attenuata | reverse complement strand
AAGGGAATACAGTTTAACTTTTGGCAATCAGGCGCCCAGCTCGATAAGAAGGGAATACAGTTCAAGTTCTGGCAATCAGGCGCCCACCTGGGTAACAAGCGAATACAGTTCAAGTTTTAGCAATCAGGCGCCCACCTGGAAAACAAGGGAATACAGTTCGAGTATTGGCAATCTGGCGCCCACCTGGAAAACAAGGGAATACAGTTGAAGTTTTTGCAATCAGGCGCCCACCTGGAAAACAAGGTAATACAGTTGAATTTTTTTGCAATAAGGCGCCCACCTGGAAAACAAGGGAATACAGATCATGTTTTGCCAATCAGGCGCCCACCTGGAAAACAAAGGAATACAGTTAAAGTTTTGGAAAACATGCGCCCACTTGGAAAACAAGGTAACACAGTTCAAGTTTTGGCAATCAGGCGCCCACCTGGAAAACAAGGGAATACAATTCATGTTTTGGCAATCAGGCGCCCACCTGGAAAACAAGGGA
>NW_017692430.1:5226-5454 GCF_001879085.1 Nicotiana attenuata | reverse complement strand
GAATGGAGGCCCTATGTCTAAAAAGGCACAACTTAGGGATTGGAGCCCTGATGTTGGCAAAAGGCGACTAGGGAATGGAGGCCCAATGTCTAAAAAGGCTCAACTCAGGGATTGGATTCCTAATGTTGACAAAAGGCAACTAGGGAATGGAGGCCCTATGTCTAAAAAGGCTCAACTCAAGGATTGGAGCCCTAATGTTGGCAAAAGGCGACTAGCGAATGGAGGCCC
>NW_017692430.1:0-207 GCF_001879085.1 Nicotiana attenuata | reverse complement strand
AATGTTGGCAAAAGGTGGCTAGGGAATGGAGGCCCTATGTCTAAAAAGGCACAACTCAGGGATTGGAGCCCTAATGTTGGCAAAAGGCGACTAAAGAATGGAGGCCCAATGTCTAAAAAGGCACAACTCAGGGATTGGAGCCCTAGTATTGGCAAAAGGCGACTAGGGAATGGAGGTCCTATTCTAAAAAGGCTCAACTCAGGGATT
>NW_017692429.1:5025-5454 GCF_001879085.1 Nicotiana attenuata | reverse complement strand
CCTATGTCTAAAAGGCGCAACTCAGGGATTGGAGCCCTAATGTTGGCTAATAGGTAAAAAACTCAACTCAGGGATAGGAGCCCTAATGTTGGCAAAGGCGACTAGGGAATGGAGGCCCTTTGTCTAATAGGCGCAACTCAGGGATTGGAGCTCTAATGTTGGCTAAAAGGTAAAAAGCTCAACTCAGGATTGGAGCCCTAATGTTGGCTAAAAGGTCAAAAGCTCAACTCAGGGATTGGAGCCCTAATGTTGGCAAAAGGCGACTAGGGGATGGAGGCCCTATGTCTAAAAAGCTCAACTCAGGGAATGGAGCCCTAATGTTGTTAAAAGGCGACTAGGGAACGGAGGCCCTATGTCTAAAAACTCAACTCAGGAATGGGAGCCCTAATGGTTGCATATGCCGACTAGGGAATGGAGGCCCTATGTCTA
>NW_017692429.1:0-211 GCF_001879085.1 Nicotiana attenuata | reverse complement strand
GTCTAAAAGGCGCAACTCAGGGATTGGAGCCCTAATGTTTGCTAAAAGGTAAAAAGCTCAACTCAGGGATTGGAGCCCTAATGCTGACAAAAGGCGACTAGGGAATGGAGGACCTAGGTCTAAAAGGCGCAACTCAGGGATTGGAGCCCTAATGTTGGCTAAAAGGTAAAAATCTCAACTCAGGGATTGGAGCCCTAATGTTGGCAAAAGG
>NW_017692428.1:5195-5454 GCF_001879085.1 Nicotiana attenuata | reverse complement strand
CGCCCTTAAGGCCAAGGGCCTTCGCCATCAAAGATAGAGATTTTCGATCTCGCTCGAACTCAAGACGGGCTGTTATTTCGATAAGTTCGAAATAACGCTTTTAAGGCCAAGGGCCTCACCCATCAAAGATATAGATGTTCGACCTCGCTCGAACTCAAGACGGGCTGTTATTTCGATAAGTTCGAAATGACGCCCTTAAGGCCAAGGGCCTTCGCCATCAAAGATATAGAGGTTCGATCTCGCTTGAACTCAAGACGGG
>NW_017692428.1:0-269 GCF_001879085.1 Nicotiana attenuata | reverse complement strand
GAATTAACGCCCTTAAGGCCAAGAGCCTTCGCCATCAAAGACATAGAGGTTCGACCTCGCTCGAACTCAAGACGGGCAGTTATTTCGATAAGTTCGAAATAATGCCCTTAAGGCGAAGGGCCTTCACCATCAAAGATATAGATGTTCGATCTCGCTTGAACTCAAGACGGGCTGTTATTTCGATAAGTTTGAAATAACGCCCTTAAGGCCAAGAGCCTTCGCCATCAAAGACATAGAGGCTCGACCTCGCTCGAACTCAAGACGCGCTC
>NW_017692427.1:5111-5455 GCF_001879085.1 Nicotiana attenuata | reverse complement strand
AAATTTTCTGCCCCAGCTTGGTGGCTGCGTACATCATGTTATCAAATATTAAAAATTAAAAGCTAAAATTTGAATTGTAGTTCCCTTGTTCTCCAGGTGGGCGCCTGATTGCTGAAGCTTGAAAAATATTCCCTTGTTCTCCAGGTGGGCTCCTGACTGCTGAACTTGTAAAGTATTCCCTTGTTCTCCAGGTGGGCTCCTGACTGCAACAAATAAAGAAAACAAAGAACATTTCTGCCCCAGTTTGGTGGCTGGGCCCAGATGTGAGTGTTGAATTGAATTATTCTACCAACTATTATAAGGATTTGAAAGCTAAGTCCTATTATCCAGGGAGGTCCTGATAA
>NW_017692427.1:0-1449 GCF_001879085.1 Nicotiana attenuata | reverse complement strand
GAAGAAAACTAAACAAAATGACTAGAAATGGCAGGAAACAGAGAATTGCATTAGACTGACGGTGAAAGAATTTGGTCAACAAAACAAACACAACAAACTGGGGTACAACCCTTAGAACAAGCCTAGACAACACTACATGAGATACTACGATCAGAGGAACTAGACAAACTAAAAGGATAGAAGGGTTTGAGTCACAAGACAATATCCAGATTACAACCCTGAAATAACCTGGGCAACATAAATGACAACAAACTAAGCCAGCAAAGCTCCTCTCTGGCTAACTAAGAAATGAAGCGTCTTTCCAATTAACAAGCACAGTATCTCAGCCACTGAGTTTCACACAAGTCTTCATTACGTTGGTCTTAGCAACCTGCTTTTGGGTTCCTTTTGCCGGCCCATTCTCACGATCAACCTCTGATAACGCTGAAACCTTAGTAGCATGCGGACCTCCAAGGATCTCAGAAGAGTTCTCATGTTCCTTTTCAAAATAGATCATACCCACCATATGTGTCTCATTATGCACAGGAGATGGATTTTGGCTAGTGTTTGCTGCATCTGGACTTTGCACGACAATGTCGCATGTATTAATAAGCTTCTGAATCGCATTCTTCAGATTCCAGCATTTCTCTATGTCATGCCCCAGGGCACCCGAGCAGTATGTGCACCTTTGAGAAGGATCAAACTTCTTTGAAAGAGGGTTCAGCATTTTTATCTGGATCGGCTTTAACATATCCAATGTCCTTAACCTCTGGAACAGACCGGCATATGATTCTCCCAACGGAGTGAGGGCTTTCTTCTTCCGTAACCTCTCATTCTTAAATGCTGGATTGGGCCGAAAACCTGATCCGGGGTGTTTTTGGGAAGCTCGCGGGGGTAGATGGGCATTATTTTGAGCTGGGTACTGTGATGTGCGACTTTGGAGAGAAGTAGCATCGGGGTGGGTCCTCTAGTGCATGAGGACGATGTCGAGGCTGGAAGTGTCGATCAGGAAAACCTATCGGATCGTCTTTTCTGTTCCTTTTTCTTCCAACCAAGCTGACTGGAATGTTCTGAATGGCTTCCGAACAGCTCACGATTTTGCCTGACTTGATCCCTTCTTCTACTAGTTCCCCCATTTTTAACACATCATTGAAAGGCTTTCCCAAGGCCGGGATCAAATGGCTGAAGTAGGTGGGTCCCTGGGCCTGTAGAAAAAGTTCAACCATTTCTTCTTCGCTAATCGGGGGACTGACTCGAGCAGCTTGTTCCCTCCATCTGAGCCCAAACTCATTAAAGCTTTCCACCGGCCTCTTTTCCATCTTAGATAACGAGGAGCGGTCTGGGATAACATTCGATTTGCATTGAAAGTATCGGACAAAGTCTTGAGCCATGTCACCCAATGTAAGCCACCTATCAACATCTTGACGAGTATGCCAGTTTAAGGCTGCCCAGTTAGGCTTTCACTGAAAC
>NW_017692426.1:4843-5455 GCF_001879085.1 Nicotiana attenuata | reverse complement strand
TTAAAATAAATGCCTCTGTTCTCCAGGCGGGCTCTTGATTGCTAAAAACATGAGAATAAATGCCTCTGTTCTCCAGGCGGGCTCCGGATTGCTAAAAACTTGAAAATAAATGCCTCTGTTCTAAACCGCGGCAGGAAGCGAAAATTTCAGGGACTAAAGTGCAAAACATGGGATTTTAAGTCCTAAAACCCTATATTAAACAAAGGAGGCCGGCCAAGAACAAGAAGGGGACATATTTTGGACACAAATTAGACCTAAGGAGGCAGGAGACACTACTTTAGGGTTAGACAACACCCTTGGAGGCAAGAACACATTGGGAGCAAGGCGGAGAATTCTTCTACGAGTTTTTCCTTCCTCTTCCTATTTTTCATTGTTGGTTATGACTTTTAGTATTGTAGTTTTACATACTATTATGAATAGCTAATTTGTTATCTAGAGTTTTGATAGAACCTTTTGTAGGATAAATTCTTGTTATGTTTTTATATAATTGAGCCATAGCTTTTCTCTATTTGTTCAACTACGTTTATATTCTGGTTGATTGAAGAGCTCTCAATTAGCTGTGCCTATTTAGTATGCATAACTCGGGAGAGAGTGCATATTTAGGTAATTGTT
>NW_017692426.1:0-352 GCF_001879085.1 Nicotiana attenuata | reverse complement strand
GCGGGCTCTTGATTGCTAAAAACATGAGAATAAATGCCTCTGTTCTCCAGGCGGGCTCCGGATTGCTAAAAACTTGAAATAAATGCCTCTGTTCTCCAGGAGGGCTCCTGATTGCTAAAAAAATGAGAATAAATGTCTCTGTTCTCCAGGCGGGCTCCTGGTTACTAAAAACTTGAAAATAAATGCCTCTGTTCTCCAAGCGGGCTCTTGATTGCTAAAAACATGAGAATAAATGCCTCTGTTCTCCAGGCGGGCTCCGGATTGCTAAAAACTTTAAAATAAATGCCTCTGTTCTCCAGGCGGGCTCTTGATTGCTAAAAACATGAGAATAAATGCCTCTGTTCTCCAGGCG
>NW_017692425.1:5158-5455 GCF_001879085.1 Nicotiana attenuata | reverse complement strand
CCTCCATTCCCTAGACGCATTTTACCAACATTAGGGCTCCAATCCCTGAGTTGAGATTTTAGACATAGGGCCTCCATTCCCTAGTCGCCTTTTTACCAACATTAGGGCTTTAATACTTGAGTTGAGTTTTTAGACATAGGGCCTCGATTCCCTAGTCGCATTTTACCAACATTATGGCTCTAATCCCTGAGTTGAGTTTTTAGACATAGGGCCTCCATTCCCTAGTCGCCTTTCACCAACATTAGGGCTCCAATCCCTGAGTTGAGTTTTTAGACATAGGGCCTCCATTCCCTAGTC
>NW_017692425.1:0-288 GCF_001879085.1 Nicotiana attenuata | reverse complement strand
TTTTACCAACATTAGGGCTCCAATCCCTGAGTTGAGATTTTAGACATAGGGCCTCCATTCCCTAGTCGCCTTTTACCAGCATTAGGGCTCCAATCCCTGAGTTGAGATTTTAGACCTACGGCCTCCATTCCCTTGTCGCCTTTTACCAAACTTAGGGCTCCAATCCCTGAGTTGAGTTTTTAGACATAGGACCTCCATTCCCTAGACGCATTTTACCAACATTAGGGCTCCAATCCCTGAGTTGAGATTTTAGACATAGGGCCTCCATTCCCTAGTCGCCTTTTTACC
>NW_017692424.1:5123-5455 GCF_001879085.1 Nicotiana attenuata | reverse complement strand
TTTTATGGCCGTAAAATACCAAAAGATATAATTTGGTCATGGTGGGGCGGTGACTATGGTTTACTAGGTCGTATTTGACGTCCAGGAAAAATTTTAGGCGATCCGGGTCCGGGCCTACGGCGGAAGGCGTGGGCTATAGCACACGAAAATTTGGGAATCGGGTGGAATTCTAGTTTTATGGCAGTAAAAGGCCAAAAAATATAATTTGGTCATGGAGGGGCGGTGACTATGGCTCCTTAGGCTGTATTTGACATCCCGGAAAAATTTTAGGCGATCCGGGTCCGGGGGTCCGGGCCCACGGCGGAAGGCGTGGGCTATAGCACACGAAAATT
>NW_017692424.1:0-443 GCF_001879085.1 Nicotiana attenuata | reverse complement strand
GCCCACGGCGGAAGGCGTGGGCAATAGCACACGCAAATTTGGGAATCGGGCGGAATTCTAGTTTTATGGCCGTAAAAGGCCAAAAAATGTAATTTGGTCATGGCAGGGCAGTGACTATAGTTCCTTAGGTTGTATTTGATATCTCGGAAAAATCTTAGGCGATCCGAGTCCGGGGGCCCGGGCCTACGGCGGAAGGTGTGTATTACAGCACACGAAAATTTGGGAATCGGGCAAAATTCTAGTTTTATGGCCGTAAAATTGCCAAAAAATTTAATTTGGTCATGGCGGGGCGGTGACTATGGTTCCTTACACTGTATTTGACATCTCTGAAAAATATTAGGCGATCCGGGTCTGGGCCCACGGCGGAAGGCGTGGGCTATAGCACACGAAAATTAGGGACTCACGCGGATTTTCAGTTTTATGGCCGTAAAATACCAAAAGAT
>NW_017692423.1:0-5455 GCF_001879085.1 Nicotiana attenuata | reverse complement strand
CACGCCTCCGCCACTCCTCCGCCCTAACTCCGCCGCCGGAAATCGCCCACGACGGCGGAAAACCTCCAAATGCCACCAAAATAACACCCTAGGTTCCCCTCCTCTTCCTCTATCCAAATCCACAACTCATTTCTCTCGAATCCCATCCAGTCACCTCGAATATTAAATCAAAATATTCCGGCCAAGACCCAAAGTAACCCAAATTATACCAAAATTACACCATAGAACCGCCTTAATCTCCTCTATCAAACCCCCCAAGCCCTGTACCTCAAATCTCACCAGAATTGTTCGAATATCAAATCGAAGTTTTAGCCCAAAACCCTAACTCCTTCAAACGGCCCCAAAATTACACCCCAAGATCCCCTCGCCTCCCTCCTCCCTAATCCTTAACTGGATTCCTTCGAACATCACCGGAGTTGCTCGAATTTCAGATCGATGAAACGGTAGAACCCTAAGATTACATCAGTGAGTTTCCTAGTTCCTTTCTGTTGTTCTGTGATTAATTTCTCCTCCATGACTATTTCTGCCTCATGATTAATCGATAACCAAATTTTATTTTTCTAATTTTGTCATTAGGCATAGTTCTTGTTCAGTATTCTAGGTTTAGTTGTGATTGTTCATTCTAAGTCAGTAGGGTTTCTTCTCCTGTGATTAACTTTTCCTCATGATTAATTGATACTGTTAGTCCTTTATCTTGGTTTAATTTTTGTTCTCTCTTTGATTTTCTGTTGGTTTTCTGTTTGTACTTAGTTGCGATTGATTCTATTAACATTTTCTTATTAGTTAGTCTAATGTTCATTTCCTATTCTTGATTGTTTAGTGTAGGTTAGGGTAATGATGATTTAGTTTGATTGTTAATTTGTTGATAACTGATGATAGTGTGAATTAGGGTCATGTTTCAGTCTCGATTAGTATCAATTGGATTCAATCTTAGAGGTTTGGACTTATTGTGATTACAGCTGAATAGTCTACACCATTATTTAGTTAACCAGGGTTAGTAAGATGGGCTGGGGTCACCTAGTATAGGGTGGGTAATTTCAGATTGAATTCAGGGTTAGTTTGGGTACTTAGGGAGCATAGGAAAGCTGTAGTTAAATCTAGAACCCTCTAGAGTCTTCTAAATAGGGCCTTAGTTATAATTTCAGAAAGTTAGTGGGATAACTTGAGTAACAAGTCAGAAAATAAAGGGTTAAGTAGAAATAAGTGAGGGACTAATGTGTAAAACTAAATATCTGAAGCTGCCCCTCATTTTGTGCCTATAAAATGGCACTCTCATGCCTTGTTTCACAAGTTTTGGAAGCTCTGAAAATTCCCTCCACTTTCACAAAACTTCATCAGCTCAAATCTGAATTTCAAATTCAAAATTCTCTAGATCTAAAATCCAAAAACAACTAGAAAACTTTCAAAAATCCAAAAAAAAAATTGTTACATTGATCTCCCTTAGATCATTTTGAAAATTTCTGCTCTTAATTCAACTGTTAGCTCACTTAGGATCAAAATTAGCTCAGATTTTCTCTGTTTCTGTTCTGTACTCGAAAGTTTAAAGCATCTGAAGGTGTTTGGGATTTATTCGAGTTGTTGCTGGGTGTTTTGAGTGCTGAAAGTGTTCTGTAGCTTCCTATTTCAACATCGATTAACTTTGAGGTCAAACCAGTTTGTTCTGATCGATTAGCTGCTGTTGAATTTAGAATTCATTCCTGGACTTTTGAGACTTTGTTTTGATTCGAAAATCACTCTTACTGTGGCTGGTTGTGGTCTGTTGATTTGTCACCTGCTGCTGCTGACTTCTCCTTTTTTCTATTTGATTCACGCTTCAGGTACACATCTCAACATTACTTTGATGTAGCTGTTGAAACAGAAATGAAATAGAGCAATTTCACGTTCTCTGCTTCACGACGTGTGTTTATTCGAGTGATGCTAGATAGTTAGATATACTAGCTTATTTGTGTATTGTCGAATACAGTTTAGTGTTGGTTTGTAATGACATGAATTTTGAACTATAGGACTGTTATAATTGGACTGTATAAATGATTTTCTGCCTTAGTCGTATTAATACAACTATTTAGTATAACTTTAGAATGATTCAGATTCAGTTAAAGTTTGATAGGCAGTAGATCCTAGCTATATTGAAACAGGTTTAACGTGTATAAGTGTTAAGTGTAATAACCATAATCAGGCGAGTTGATTAGATTGACTCAAGGTTCAAATCTGTTGTTAGCCATGAAACGTTTCATTTAATCCAATTACTACTTTTATTTGAGTTAAGCAAGCATCAAAATGAATGGATTTGTAGTTCAATTTGAGTGTCAATCACATTAGTCAACATTTCACACTTTCATCCCCTATTCTCTTTGAATATCTGCAAGAACTTGGTTAATACGAATCAGATGTAAAAAATCTATAGAGATTAATCGAACAGCTATTAGATTAAATAATTGTGAATTCCATGTTTCATGCACAGCCAATTCATTTCTGATGATAGTTGATAGTTTAAAACATTAATGCTTTGTTAAGACTCATTTAGTTTGGGTTATAAATGCCTAAGCTGTCCAGGCCATGAAGAGGTAATTTAGCAGGCCCAGAATCAATTTTGCATTGGGTCTTTAGACTTATCACAGGCCCAGGCTGTCCGGCTTTTCATAAATGACATCTGAGCCTCTTTTGAACAAAACTGAAATGTCACTCCTTTCCTATTGGGCTGCTTCGAATAATTTGCTAAAATTCTATTGTTCACTTACTAAAGTTGTTGGGCTTAGATGACTTAAAAACTGAATCATAAGTTTGGGGCCTTTGAGTTAAGTAGCACACTTGAGCTAAGAGGTGTTACCTTTTGTTCAAATGTGGACTTGAACTTGAGGCCCATTTTCCTTGATTACTTTTAATAGCAATTAATAATGTTAATTAATTAGGCCCTTTTAGAGACAAAAAATAAATAGAGAATCGTAGTTTGCTTTAGGTTGGCCTTTAAATAATAAAACGAGATGAGTCTCGCCAAACAAAATACATAAAATACTTAGAATTCGGGACGTGGCGTTTAGCGAATTTCACGGCCTCCCGCAAAGATAATAACACGCTAGCCACTTTAGGCGCGCTTTCTAATAAATTTACCTTCTTAAATACGGGTGTGCATTTCATGCAACCCAAATCCAAATTCCAAAATGTTGAATAAGAATGTGTCGAGGATCCGGGTGCATTTCATGTGACGTGATCCAAAAACACGTTCTTAAACGACGTTCACTTTTCTTAAAAATGACTAAAAGCGGTAAATCATTCTAAAATGGCATTATAGGTTTTAACATGTATAAAAATCAGAATTTAGCCAAATATAGTAGTTGAGCGACCGTGCTAGAACCACGGAACTCGGGAGTGCCTAATCCCTTCTACCGGGTTAACAGAATTCCTTATCCGGATTTCTGGTGTGCGACTGTAATACAGAGTCAAACCCTTTCCTCGATTCGGGATTCAAACCGGTGACTTGAGACACCATAAATCTCCCAAGTGGCGACACTGAATCTTTAATAAAATGAATCCCGTTTCGATTGTCCTTTAACTGGAAAATTTCCTTTTATTATACCCTTCGCGGGGGTGTAGTAGCGGAAAAAGGAGGTGTGACAGCTCTGGCGACTCTGCTGGGGACAAGGACCCAGAACTTTTTGTTCAGGGTTCAGAATTCGAGCTCAGTTAAATTGTTGTATTTGGCTTTATCTGATTTTCCTACATGTTTCATGCCTTATTTGCTAATTGTTTTACCACTTTTATATTTGTTGAATTGTATATAAACTGTCACGAATACCTTCCTCTCTCTGAGTCTTCTACATCATGGAGAAGGGTGCACGTCGTGTAGCTTCTCTTCTGTTTAGAGTCTTTCCCAATTTAGAACGAGGTTTGGATAAGTTGCTAAGCTGGCGGAGCTTCTGTATCCTCGGTACGCTGCCTCCCCCTCGGCCCGAGTTGTCTGCTCGGGTAAGCCAGGTCTAGACCAATAAACTTAGGGTTTAAACCTAGAAGAACAATAACCTCATGCCGGATCCCCAGTAGGACGCTTGTTTGCATCATGTGCATTTGACTTAGGGGACTCAACACAGGGGTTGGGTCCGTCTAGGACAGGTGACCTGAATTGAATTGACCATCCTGATGCATCTTACGTGCTACTTGCGCATTTATTTGCTCGGCTTTGCATATTGACCGACTTGTATATAATAAGAGAAAATTGAGAAAAATAGCATTGTTAGGACTAAGTGAGGGTGGCCATTTGTTTTGAAAAACCCAATGCCCAAATAGTACCGAAATGCTGCCGGATTTTTGAAAAACGAAGAAAAAGGAAAAGAGAAAAGTATTTGAAAAATAGAAAGAAAATTGTTGCTCGAAATAGTTTTGGTTTTGGCAAATCTGCCTGAACTACGCTGGTTTGATTCTCACCGGATGTGAGATACGTAGGCAACCCTTATCGGGTCCAACCACCCCTTTTCAAAAATAGCCAAATAATGTCAAAATTTTAAATTGTTGTCAAAATAAGTCGGGTGACGCCATTCTTGTTAACAATAAGCCGAATGTCCCTCAAAAGGGCGCCGGAAGGCCGTTTTTGCAAGAACAGCCACCCTGAGTCATTTTAAAACGGGTTCTGGGCACAGCCTTAAAATCTCTCTGTCGGAAGTGCTGAAGGGCCGTATTCGCAAAACCGAGTCTCTGTTTTCTTAAATAAAATTTTTGAAAAATAGCCACTTTGCTTTTTAAGTCAAAATAAGTCATTACATGGCCAGTTTTCTTTAAATAGTCGCAGTTGACATTGAAACCTTCTCAGTCTTGCGCAGGCCCGAGCGATGCCGAGTGATGCCCCGCGGGCCCCAGGATGTGAAGCTTTGATGTACTCCTGCTCTAGTTTTAATCATCGAGTCTGCATAAATAACCTAATAAATTTGTAATCGGAGTTTCATTAATGGAAATTTGAAAAATCCCGAAAAGAGAGAAAGGCAATAAAATGAGAGGGAAGGGTGAGAGGTTAAAGCAAATAAATAAAGAACGCCGGGATGACGCATGTAACCAAGCAAAGGCATAATAGAAATGATTAACTGCTTAGGTGCATTCATTCCCCAATGTGCGGTTATCTATCTGTTAATGCTCTAACCGCTAACAAAGTTGTTGTTGATGAGTTCAGGCAAGTGGTTAAGTTGACTGGCATTCTGGCAACCCATCCCTACAACACCCGATCTAAGGATAAGTCAAACATGGTCAACCAGGAATTAGAAGCAAGCATTGTCGACCCGTCTAGGGAGGAGGAAGTAATGGACGTTAATGTGAGCACGTGATTTTTGCCCTAAGCAAATTAGTCCAAAAGTTTCAATAATTGATTTCTTTATTATTTTACAATTTTTGTGAATTTTGTTGAATTTTTGTGTTAATTGGTTGCACTTCTATATGAAAATACAAAAATATGCACTTGCATTTAGGATTTAAT
>NW_017692422.1:4886-5455 GCF_001879085.1 Nicotiana attenuata | reverse complement strand
AAAAGATTGTGACCGAGCTCTAGTATCTGAGTTGCCTACATATCCTTGGCTATAAAGGAATCAGGTCACATGTAGTTCGGAGGGATCAATGGAATGATGAGTTCAAGAGTCGAGTGAGGTTCCGTCGAGGCCCCGGTCCGCGGTCCTGTTATTACATCAAAATCAAAATGAAGAAGACTAACTAAGCCTATCAGCTACGAGTTACAAGATTCCTATCTATGAGTCTTTTGAATCTTGATCTTGAGTCTTGACTGGTTCTTCATGCAGACTCTTGATTTGAACCTTGATGCTTGCTAGTTGTAGGTGCTAATTCATTCTTCTTCAACTTTTTGGATCAAAGCAGGACATGCAAAACTTGTGACTTCAATCATGTCTTGAGCAGTCCATATCTTTTCTCAACTTCTGCACTTCGAGTTAACTCTTTCCTTTTTCTCTTTTTCTTTTATTCTGGATTTGAGATTCTTCTTTTGGTCGTCACTAAACCCTGTGCCTTGAGGTATAACCTGCTCAGGTCACCAAAACAACAAACGAACGTAAATTTTTTGACCCAATTTTCGCTAGGAAAACTT
>NW_017692422.1:0-1744 GCF_001879085.1 Nicotiana attenuata | reverse complement strand
TTTAATTACTCATTTCAGAACCTATGTACATGTGCCCTTTTTAACGCTTTTAATTACTTGATTATTCGTGATTATGAAACTATCTTGAAATGAGTCACGCATGCGTGTAATCGCTTTATTTGGGGCTTTAAAATCATGTCACGCGTACGTGTACACAATTTATCGCGCTTTATTAATTATTAAGATTGTTCGGCCAAAGTCGCGCGAACGCGTACCTTGATTTATTTTGAGAATCATAATTATGTCACGCGAACGTGTACACAATCACGATAATAGATTAAAAGCGCGCCTAAAAGTATAATAGGTGTTCATTATTCTTCCTGAACTTTGAGATTATTGTAAGGCATGCATTATAGAATTAGACTAAAAATCATGAAGACTCAAAGTTAAGCTATAATCTAAATCTAGCAAACTTTAACAGAATAATACTTTTTAAAAATATTAAAGGCAAATGGATCCAAAAATCTCGATAATAATCTTAATGACATAAAGACGGACCTATGGACTGATATCATGCTTTAACCCATGGAATTAACAGTAAGATAATAGAGAGAGCAAGAAGAATAGACCTTATAGAAAGCAATCTTCAATTAGTAAGAAGAACCACCAATTTTTCTACAACAACGTCAAATTTCGGCAACTCGAACTTGACCGGGGAAATGGACAACAACAAGAACCATAGACCGGAACCAATGTACGGCAACAGAAAATGGGACGACGACTCGATCGCACTTCAAATCTCGATGATTAGATTACTCTGAATATTTGAGCAACCAAACAGATACAAGGCTTCAAATCCAAAATCCAGCCAAGAAAATAGCAACAATTCAAACTCGGAATCGCGAACTCAAAGCCCACAAGCAATCCTCACGCGACTCGAACTCAAGATGGCTCCCAACTCAAACGAATCCCTGTGATTTAGAAATCAGAATCCGAAAATTAAGGATTAAGAATCAGCGATCTTTAAGAAGCTCAGATTTTAATATTGAGTAAACTTCCAAAAAAAACTTGGATTTTAGATCACTCATATTGTTGGAATGAGTGTTCGTTAGTTTCAGAATAGGAGAATTGTTGTGTTCATCTAGTTCTTGAAATGGAATCTTTTTATATATACCAAAACCAACGTTCAAGGAGGGGATTTTGAAATGGCCAGAATCTGGAGATTTTGTGATGGAGAGTTTTTCTTGTTTTGTTCTGGGAGGTGCAGCTGTATATCCCTTCTTTTTTGTTATTAGGTCTTCTTTTGTAAGGAGTAGGAATTAAGTTAGGTCAAATGGTGAATGGGTATGGGCTTGAGCGAGTAGGGCTCAGATTTGGGCCTTTAGTGGCCAAGTTTTGTGATAAAAATTTGGGATTTCAACTCCTAAAGTCCATCAATTAAGAAACTTAATAATTTTAATATATACTATTAAATATAAAATTAATTCCAATCAATTAAGGCAAACTCTACGAAACTATTTTTTTGTATTTTTCAATTTTTGTGCTTTAAAATTAACATTAATAATAAAGTGAAACCCTATAGAAATAAACTCAAATAAATATTCTAAAAATACTTAGACTATTAAAGATAATTCTAATATGTGGGTCAAAAATTACGTGCTTACAGTTGCCCCATTTGCTTGGAAACACGAAGTGATTTTTAGCAAAGAAACAAGTACGCGACGTAATTGATTTCTGACCCGACACTTATTCAAAAGAAATAAAGATGGGTAAAAAGATTGTGACCGAGCTCTAGTATCTGAGT
>NW_017692421.1:4384-5455 GCF_001879085.1 Nicotiana attenuata | reverse complement strand
GTACAAATCTTTCGAAAATCATCCCAGAACCCGGTGTCACAAGTACATGAGCAACTCCTGATAAGGAAAATAAAATACAACCTCAGTCCGAAATACAGTGGACAGGGAATAAAATATAAAGGCTAAAAGGAACTACACTAGCTGCGGTCGCCTCGAATGATGCAGCTCACCTAGTCCCAAAAACATCCGTGCTGCTACGCCCAGTAGGCTGCTAGAGTGTCACGACCCAATTTCCAACCCGATCGTGATGGCGCCTCTCGTGAAGACAAGGCCAGCCAACTAACCCAAATCGTCTCTTTAACAATTATTAAACATAAATGAAAAGATAAATACAGCTTAACGACAATAATAGCCAGTATTTACAACCCAACACAACCCGACCAGGGTGTCCCAAGTCATGAGCATCTAAAGAAGTCTGAACACGACTACAGGGTCAATAATATACAAAATAAAATCTGGAATCAAAAGACGAAGTCCGGTGCCGCGAACGCTGGCGGTCACCTTGCTCAGCTACAATGGTAATACCTTCGTTTTGCTAATAACACGCTACCGGGTGAACAATACCTGCAACTGCACGCGAGGTGCAGGGAGTAAAGTGAGTACTCCAACTCAGTGAGCAATAAAAGTAAGTAATAACCGAGCGGTAAGAAATCACGTAAAAGCACTCCATCAAGCTGTATAGGACAGTGCAAATCTTTGAGAAAAACAGTAAGACCATAAAAATCCTTTAGAAAATATCTGGGCTCAGTTAAAACCTCTTTTGAAAACATCCTTTCCAACAGTTAAGCAAACGAATGCGAAATCAGATAGTGCAAGCAAGCACATAAGTCAGCCCCTCGGGCACAGCACTCCACAAACAATTAACACCAGGGCGTCTGCTACACGGTGCAAGAAGTAGCATGGATGCCAATGAAATGAGAGTGCTGAATGTCATGACACGTAATACAAACAGGAACCAATGCATGAGTGCGATGCAATGCATATGACCGCTGCGGCGTGCAGCCCGATCCATTTGGGTACCCGCGCTCGCTGTGGGGGTTCAGACTCCGGAGGGGCTCCTACAGCCCAAGC
>NW_017692421.1:0-286 GCF_001879085.1 Nicotiana attenuata | reverse complement strand
ATATATATATATATATATATATATATATATATATATATATATATATATATATATATATATATATATATATATATATATATGCTAGATTCGATATAACATTACCTATTACACTTATACTTAGTGCATAGTATAGCGTAAGTATATATATTGTCACGACCCAAAATCCACTAAAGGTCGTGGTGGCGCCGGACACCTCTGTTAGGCCAGACAACTAAATTATCAATTAAATCCTCTTTTAATACTTTTGAAAATCTAAGATTTCTCCTTCCATTTTTTTCATAATTAA
>NW_017692420.1:4892-5456 GCF_001879085.1 Nicotiana attenuata | reverse complement strand
CCCGGAGGGATCCGGTCCCGGATCGCCTAATATTCGTCCGGGACATCAAATACGACCTAAGAAACCAGTGTCACCGTACCGCCATGACCAAATTATATTTTTTGGTATGTTACGACTATAAAACTCGAAATCTGCGCGAGTCCCAAACTTTCGTGTGCTATGGACCAGGCCTTCTGCCGTGGGCCCGGAGGGATCCGTTCACGGATCGCCTAACATTCGTCCTGGACATCAAATACGACCTAGTGTCACCGCACCGCCATGACCAAATTATATTTTTTGGAATTTTACCGCCGTAAAACTCGAAATCCGCGCGAGTCCCAAATTTTCGTGTGGTATGGACCACGCCTTCTACCGTGGGCCCGGAGGGATCCGGTCCCGGATCGCCTAATATTCATCTTGGACATCAAATACGACCTAAGAAACCAGTGTCACCGCACTACCATGACCAAATTACATTTTTTGGCATTTTACAACCATAAAACTCGAAATCCGTGCGAGTCCCAAATTTTCGTGTGGTATGGACCACGCCTTCTACCGTGGGCCCGGAGGGATCCGGTCCCGGAT
>NW_017692420.1:0-446 GCF_001879085.1 Nicotiana attenuata | reverse complement strand
TGCGTGAGTCCCAAACTTTCGTGTGCTGCGGACCACGCCTTCTACTATGGGCCCGGAGGGGTCCGGTCCCGGATTGCCTAATATTTGTCCTGGACATCAAATACGACCTAAGAAACCAGTGTCACCGCACCGCCATGACCAAATTATATTTTTCGGCATTTTACGTCCGTAAAACTTGAAATCCGTGCGAATCCCAATTTTTCGTGTGCTGTGGATCACGCCTTCTGCCGTGGGCCCGAAGGGATCCGGTCCCGGATCGCCTAATATTCGCCCTTGACATCAAATACGACCTAAGAAACTAGTGTCACCGCACCGCCATGACCAAATTATATTTTTTGGCATTTTAAAGCCGTAAAACTTGAAATCCGCGCGAGTCCCAAATTTTCGTGCGGTATGGACCACGCCTTCTACCGTGGGCCCGGAGGGATCCGGTCCCGGATCGCCTA
>NW_017692419.1:4967-5456 GCF_001879085.1 Nicotiana attenuata | reverse complement strand
GAGTAGGATTCCATAAGTAGAATCCTACTCCAACTCAAAAAGGTAACTTTACTCTCAAGCTACTTTTACCCAAGTTTGTCCAGGTTATTACTTGGTAATAGCAGGGACCACAGAAACTAATAAGAGGCTACTAATTACAGTACTAATTACGAACGTAGGCAAGAATTAGATCCTACTATAATTAACTGCAATTTATTCCACTAAAAAACTGCAATTGAACTCCTTAATATGAACTTCAAAAATTCATCAACACTTATTTTAACTCCCCATGTTAAGATTTCAAATACCAGTTAATTAAATTAAATCACTGAAAATTTGATTCAATCAACTAATTAAATCCTTTATAATTCCGCTTAAACTATCTCATGTGACGGATACAAAATCCACCGGCCGGGTTTTCACATGAAAACTTATAAGCTTATATAAAGGGGTATTATCAAACCCAAAAACCAAGTCATGGATTCTATCAACTAATTATTATTCACAAAT
>NW_017692419.1:0-708 GCF_001879085.1 Nicotiana attenuata | reverse complement strand
CTTGAAGACTTGAATACTTCAATTCACCAACTTCACAATTTTTCACGAAATTGCAATAATAAAATAAGCAATTATAGAAGAGAAATTAGATATAGATTGAGAGAGATTGAGATAGATTGATGAATTGGTGAGTAAAAATGAAAGAATGAGGGGGTATTTATAGTTGAGAATTGGGGAAAAGTGTAATTATATAAAGTTTGGGGTTAAAATAAAGTTTGGGGGCCAAATGGCTATTTTTTAAAGTTCCAAACGGTTGAAAATTAAAGGCTAACGGCTAGATTTTAAAATCTAACCGTTGGCTATTTTTTTTAAAAAAAAAAATTTTTTTTTTTAAAAAATAGCCGTTGGAGCCCGTTAGGACCGTTAGGCCCGGTTGAACCGGCCCAGGACCGCCTGCCGGTCCCGGGCTTAGCGGTCCCGGTCTCGTGGGCCTCGTGTACGAGACCGGCCCGTCACGGGCTTCCTACCCATTCAGGGACCGGCCCACCAGGACCGGCCCGCCGGGACCGTTTAGCCCGTTAGGACCGCGGGCCCGGTCCGGTCCCGGTCCCAGACCGGCCCACCAAACAGCCTTACCTAAAAATAGGCTCAAAAACGTGTGGAGTAGGATTCCATAAGTAGAATCCTACTCCAACTCAAAAAGGTAACTTTTCTCTCAAGCTACTTTTTACCCAAGTTTGTCCAGGTTATTACTAGGTATAGCAGGGA
>NW_017692418.1:5222-5456 GCF_001879085.1 Nicotiana attenuata | reverse complement strand
TCACGTTTTGCCAACATGAGGGCTCCAATCCCTGAGTTGAGCCTTTTTAGAATAGGACCTCCATTCCCTAGTCGCCTTTTGCCAATACTAGGGCTCCAATCCCTGAGTTGTGCGTTTTTAGACATTGGGCCTCCATTCCCTAGTCGCCTTTTGCCAACATTAGGGCTCCAATCCCTGAGTTGAGCTTTTTAGACACAGGGCCTCCATTCCCTAGTCGCCTTTTTGCCAACATTA
>NW_017692418.1:0-265 GCF_001879085.1 Nicotiana attenuata | reverse complement strand
GCCTTTTGCCAACATCAGGGCTCCAATCCCTGAGTTGTGCCTTTTTAGACATAGGACCACCATTCCCTAGTCGTATTTTTCAAATATTAGGGCTCCAATCCCTGAGTTGTGCCTTTTTAGACATAGGGCCTCCATTCCCTAGTCACCTTTTGCCAACATTAGGGCTCTAATCCCTGAGTTGAGCCTTTTTAGACATAGGGCCTCCATTCCCTAGTCGCCTTTTGCCAACATTAGGGCTCCAATCCCTGAGTTGTGCCTTTTTAGA
>NW_017692417.1:5171-5456 GCF_001879085.1 Nicotiana attenuata | reverse complement strand
AATGTAATTTGGTCATGGCAGGGCAGTGACAATAGTTCCTTAGGCTGTATTTGATGTCTCGGAAAAATTTTAGGCGATCCAGGTCCGAAGGCCCGGGCCCACGGCAGAAGGCGTGGGCTATAGCACACGAAAATTTGGGAATCGGCTAAATTCTAGTTTTATGGCCGTAAAATGACAAAAAATGTAATTTGGTCATGGCGGGGCGATGACTATTGTTTGTTAGGCTGTATTTGACGTCCAGGAAAAATTTAGGCGATCCGGGTCTGGGGGCCCGGGCCCACGGCG
>NW_017692417.1:0-404 GCF_001879085.1 Nicotiana attenuata | reverse complement strand
GGAATCGGGCGGAATTCTAGTTTTATGGCCGTAAAATACCAAAAAATATAATTTGGTCGTGGCGCGGCGGTGACTATGGCTCCTTAGGCTGTATTTGACATCCCGGAAAAATTTTAGGCGATCCGGGTCCGGGGGCCCGGGCCCACGGCGGAAGGCATGGGCTATAGCACACGAAAATTTGGGAATCGGCAATATTCTAGTTTTATGGCCGTAAAATGCCAAAAAATATAATTTGGTCATGGCGGGGCAGTGACTATGGTTCCATATGCTGTATTTGACATCCCGGAAAAATTTTAGGCGATCCGGTTCTGGGCCCACGGCGGAAGGCGTGGGCTATAGCACACGAAAATTAGGGACTCGCGCAGATTTTTAGTTTTATGGCCGTAAAATGCCAAAAGACATAA
>NW_017692416.1:5103-5457 GCF_001879085.1 Nicotiana attenuata | reverse complement strand
AACATGGATTGTATTCCCTTGTTCTCCAAGTGGGCGCCTGATTGCCAAAACTTGAACTGTATTCCCTTGTTCCCCAGGTAGGCGCCTGACTGCCGAAACTGAAACTGTCTTCCCTTGTTCTCAAGGTAGGCGCCTGATTGCCAAAACTTGAATTGTATTCCCTTGTTCTCCAGGTGGGCGCCTGATTGCCAAAACTCGAACTATATTCCCTTGTTCTGTAGTTGGGCGCCTGATTGCCAAAACTTGAACTGTCTTCCCGTATTCTCCAGATGGGCGCCTGATTGCCAAAACATGAATTGTATTCCCTTGTTCTCCAGGTGAGCGCCTCATTGCCAAAACATGAACTGTATTCCC
>NW_017692416.1:0-420 GCF_001879085.1 Nicotiana attenuata | reverse complement strand
AACTGTATTCCCTTGTTCTCCAGGTGGGCAGCTGATTACAGAAACTTGAACTGTATTCCCTAGTTCTCTAGGTGGGCACCTGATTGCGAAAACTGGAATTGTATTCCCTTGTTCTCCGGGTGGGCGCCTGATTACCAAAACTTGAATTGTATTCCCTTTTCTCCAGGTGGGCGCGTGATTGCCAAAACATGAACTGTATTCCCTTGTTCACCAGGCGGGCGCCTGATTGACAAAACTCGAACCATATTCCCTTGTTCTCCATGTGGGCGCCTGATTGCCAAAACTCGTACTGTATTCCCTTATTCTCCGGGTGGGCGACTGATAGCCGAAACATGGATTGTATTCCCTTGTTCTCCAAGTGGGCGCCTGATTGCCAAAACTTGAACTGTATTCCCTTGTTCTCCAGGTGGGCGCCTGATT
>NW_017692415.1:5227-5457 GCF_001879085.1 Nicotiana attenuata | reverse complement strand
CTAAAAACTCAACTCAGGGATTGGCGCACTAATGTTGGTAAAAAGGCGACTAGGGAACGGAGGCCCTATGTTTATAAACTCAACTCAGGGATTCGAGCCCTAATGTTGCTAAAAAGGCGACTAGGGAATTGAGGCCCTATGTCTAAAAACTCAACTCAGGTATTGGAGCCCTAATGTTGGTAAAAGGCGACAAGGGAACGGAGGCCCTGTGTCTAAAAACTCAACTCAGG
>NW_017692415.1:0-322 GCF_001879085.1 Nicotiana attenuata | reverse complement strand
GGAATGGAGGCCCTATGTCTAAAAACTCAACTCAAGGATTGGAGCCCTAATGTTGGTAAAAAGGCGACTAGGGAATGGAGGCCCTATGTCTAAAAACTTAACTCAAGGATTAAAGCCCTAATGTTGGTAAAAGGCGAGTAGGGAATGGAGGTCCTATGTCTAAAAACTCAACTCAGGGATTGGAGCCCTAATGTTGGTGAAAGGTGACTAGGGAATGCAGGCCCTATGTCTAAAAACTCAACTCAGGGATTGGAGCCCTTATGTCTGTAAAAAGGCGACTAGGGAATGGAGGCCATATGTCTAAAAACTCAACTCAGGTATT
>NW_017692414.1:4181-5457 GCF_001879085.1 Nicotiana attenuata | reverse complement strand
TGATGAATCTTTCTCCTAAGATAGTACTAACTAGTCTAGATAGTATTTCACTTGATCAAAATCATAGTCTGATGAATCTTTCTCCTAAGATAGACAACCTAGTCTGATGAATTTTCTCCTAGGATCACAATCTTAGTCTGATGAATTGTTCTTCTAAGATAGACAACCTAGTCTGATGAATTTTCTCCTAGGATCACAATCTTAGTCTGATAAAGCTTTCTCCTAAGATAACAAGATAACAAAGACGGACCTAGTCTGATGAAACTTTCTCCTAAGATAGTAAGATAACACAAATAGTATCCTAGTCTGATGAACTTTCTCCTAGGATCAAAATCTTAGTCTGATGAATTGTTCTCCTAAGATAGACAACCTAGTCTGATGAATTTTCTCCTAGGATCACAATCTTAGTCAGATGAATTGTTCTCCTAAGATAGACAACCTAGTCTGATGAATTTTCTCCTAGGATCACAATCTTAGTCAGATGAATTGTTCTCCTAAGATAGACAACTTAGTCTGATGAATCTTCTCCTAGGATTAAAATCTTAGTCTTACGAACCTTTCTTCTAAGATGACAAAAAGAAACCTAGTCTGATGAACTTTCTCCTAGGATCAAAATCTTAGTCTGATGAATCTTTCTCCTAAGATAGACAACCTAGTCGGATGAATTTTCTCCTAGGATCAAAATCTTAGTCTGATGAATCTTTCTCCTAAGATAGAAAACCTAGTCTGATGAATTTTCTCCTAGGATCAAAATCTTAGTCCGATGAATCTTTCTCCTAAGATAGATAACCTAGTCTGATGCATTTTCTTCTAGGATCAAAATCTTAGTCTGATGAATCTTTCTCCTAAGGTAGAAAACCTAGTCTGATGAACTTTCTTCTAGAATCTAAATCTTGGTATGATGAATTGTTCTCCTAAGATAGACAACCTAGTCTGATGAATCTTCTCCTAGGATAAATGTCTTAGTCTTATGAATCTTTCTCCTAAGATAACAAAATCAGTAACCTAGTCTGATACACTTTCTCCTAGGATCTAAAATCTTAGTCTGATGAATCTTTATCCTAAGATAGAAGACCTAGTCTGATGAATTTGCTAGTCAAATGTCCTTGGTTTTACTCACAGGAGACGTACATTCCAATCAAGTCTTTAGTTTTACTGTTCTCATTGTATCAATAGCTTAGGTGATTTATATTTTGCTAACAACTCACAAATCTTCCTAGTGCAAACTGGGGCAGAAAATTTTCTTTGTTTTATGTCTATTCTGTTGAAGTCAGGC
>NW_017692414.1:0-340 GCF_001879085.1 Nicotiana attenuata | reverse complement strand
AACAGGGACAAAGCAGTGCAAGAAAGTTGGTTCAACAATAAGAACAAAAAGAAAGAAAAGAAAAGGAAGAAGAGGAGAACCGACAAAAGGGAAGTTTCTCAAATCTTCGCCCTTGCCTGGCTTGTTAGCATGCACAAAATGCTGCCATTGCTTTTCACATTTTATCCCAGTCTGATGAATTTTCTCCTAGGATCTAAATCTTAGTCTGATGAATTGTTCTCTTAAGATAGACAACCTAGTCTGATGAATTTTCTCCTAGGATCAAAATCTTAGTCTGATGAATCTTTCTCCTAAGATAGATAACCTAGTTTGATGAATTTTCTCCTAGGATCACAATCTT
>NW_017692413.1:5203-5457 GCF_001879085.1 Nicotiana attenuata | reverse complement strand
TATAGCACACGCAAATTTGGGAATCGAGCGGAATTCTTGTTTTATGGCCGTAAAATGCCAAAAAATGTAATTTTGTCATGGCAGGGCTGTGACTATAGTTCCTTAGGCTGTATTTGATGTCCCGGAAAAATTTTAGGCGATCCGGTTCCGGGGGCCCGGGCCCACGGCGGAAGGCGTGGGCTATAGCACACGAAAATTTGGGAATCGGGCGGAATTCTAGTTTTATGGCCGTAAAATACCAAAAAATATAATTT
>NW_017692413.1:0-398 GCF_001879085.1 Nicotiana attenuata | reverse complement strand
AAAACGCCAAAAAATGTAATTTGGTCATGGAGGGGCGGTGACTATGGTTCCTTAGGCTGTATTTGACATCCCGGAAAAATTTTAGGCGATCCGGGTCATGAAAATTAGGGACTCGCGCGGATTAGGGAAATTAGGGACACGAAAATTAGGGACTCGCGCGGATTTTCAGTTTTATGGCCGTAAAATGCCTTAAGATATAATTTGGTCATGAAGGGGCGGTGATTATGGTTTCTTAGGACGTATTTGACGTCCAGGAAAAATTTTAGGCGATCCGGGTCCGGGGGCCTAGGCCAACGGCGGAAGGCGAGGGCTATAGCACACGCAAATTTGGGAATCGGGCGGAATTCTAGTTTTATGGCCGTAAAACGCCAAAAAATGTAATTTGGTCATGGCAGGGC
>NW_017692412.1:0-5457 GCF_001879085.1 Nicotiana attenuata | reverse complement strand
TTCTATCCCCGTGTACATATTCATTCGGTTTTCTATTTTCGTTAAAAATTTCGTTTTAGCTTGGTATTTAGGCTCGTAGCCTTTTGTTTGGTTTTGGCATTGTCAATAAGCCCTTGGTTTCTTAATGACACAGTTCTTTCCAAGGGTAGAGTGTTGTGCGAACCGGGTGGCTCTTCCCAATGATGGATGGAGTGACAACCTTCTTAAGGGTTTGAGTCCGTTTTTGATTTCTTTTTCTTTTGATTTTGCGTAGTTAAGGGTACCTCAAGCAAAGCATCACTTGGGCCTAACACATTTGCCTTTGATCCCATGGTCAAAGACATAATGTTGTGCTTAGGATGGTGAAAGTTGTGGCCTTGAGACTCTTGTGTTGACCAAACAATCATCATGTGGTCTTGTTGAACCATTGTGCGCTTGAATCGTAACTAAGGTCGTTGTGGGCCCTCAACTCGATGTCTTTAGCAATTCTTGAGGGTGTGTGGTGAGAATTAGAATTGTGAGTCCAAGTCCCGAGCCGATGGTCTAGAACTTGCCCCGAATGTTTGTTGAGGCGAAATCCTAGGTGAATTTGACTTGAGAAGTGATTATAGGCTCTCCTTGATCCAAATGCTATGTTGAACAACTCCATAGCCTACCAATAAAATGATTCCCTAGTTAACCCTTTTGAGCCTTAAACTTCCTTCTTTCAAGAACCAAAACTACAAGCCTATACCCGTTTTTAATGAGACCCTCTCTTGGCACCCACGTCTTCCCTTGAGTAATGACAAATGTCTAAGTTTGGGGGGAGAGGCAAGAAAGGAAACAATGTGGTAAAAGGTACAAAAGCAAAAGAAAAGAAAAGCAATGAAAAGGAAGAAAAGACAAGACAAAAAGAAAGACCAAAGTGAATAAGGTCAAAAAGGGGATTCAAAGAAAACAAAGGTGAAAAAGCAGAAAAAGGAGAAATGTGTTGAATTGCATAAGAAAGAGTGACAGTGTGTCTCTCTAACCCCCCTTGAAAAGAAGTAAATACTCAAATGAGTCAAGAAATGTGTGCCAAAATGAATCAAAAGAAGTGCTTAAGGGAAGATTGAACCCGCTTGAACAAAATCATGTCCGATCCTTGCCCAAAAGCCTTTACAATGACTCCACAAAAGCCCTATATGATCTTGAGTTGAACGAAACCTACATTAGTGGATACTTACATAAGGGGCAAGCATATGGTACCTAAAGCCGGATTTGTGACCTTCTTTTTGAGAGAATTGAGTGAAAATCCCATCAACCTCGGTTTGTGTGTCACTACTCTAAAAGGTGAGGTCCACTTAGGGAGAGTTGAGGATGTTTGAGTTTGGGTTCCACAATGACCAAGGTATTTGAGAAAAGCTCTTTGATGAAATGTGTCAACCCTTGATGCTTTTGTGGCACACTTGATCCATAGTTTTCAAAAGCCTAAAATGTGTTAATGATGCATTCGTGTTGAGGGCAATTGTTAGTCCCAATTGATGCTTGTTGAGGTACTTTAGGATAGCTGGAAATTCTTGGAATTGCTCTTTTGGGGTAGGTCTTATTTTGTTTGCTTGAGGACAAGCAAAGGTTTAAGTTTGGGGGAGTTGATAAGTTAGAATTGTAGCATGATTATACCTCTACTTGCAATTGCTTTTGTTATGAATTGCCACAAAATAACCCCAAAATCCTTACAAGTTGCGCTTGATTGCAGGTTTGAGCGACAAGATGACAAATGTCAAAGATCGGCTCAAAACGGAGTGAAACCTGCCAAGTGTCAAAGACCAATTGAAGTGGGGAACAAGAAGACCTAGCGACGGACCGCACTGATTTGCCACGCGGCCGCGCTAGGAGATTCAGAGACTGGGTCATTCAAAGGGGAATCTGCACGGTCCGCGCTCCTTTATACGCGGTCCGCATAGATGAGATTTAGAGAGATGGTGTTTTGCCAAAGTACTACCACGCGGCCACGCGCCCTTTTTACGCGGTCCCGCCCGTCCTGAAATGCGGCCGCGCTCCATTTCTGCGCGGTCCGCGCCTATCCCGCAGGGGCATTTTTGTCCAGATTTTCTAGCTCAGTATAAATAGATCTTTTTGACATTTTTAGGTCAGATTTTAACTACTGAACGAGAGCTGCGCTCGTGAGAAGTACTTTGTAGACTAATTTGGCAATTTTACTCTTGAATATCATAGATTTTAAGTAGTAATCAATTATTATGTTCATTTCATCATCTATTTCTACTGTTTCTTCTTTAATTATGTGTAGCTAAACCCATTATCTAGGGTTGTGGCTCAACCCTAGTGTGGGTAGTTAATGGGTGTTGCATTCTAGGGTGAGATTGAGATTGGGTATTTGTTATTTGGGTTGATTTTGTGTTTCAATCTAGAATTTGTGGTTGCAAACATGAATTCAAGCTTAGCGGGTCTAACTCTTCTTGAGAGAGAGAGTCATATGACCCTAAAAGTTAGCCCAACAAGGAATTGGGATGGACCCATGAGAATGGTAGTCCCAATTAAGGGGTTAAACCTCGAAAGAGTAATTACCCCACATGAGCCCTAGTTGCCCGGTCTAATTGGCCTACCTAATTGATCTCAAGAGAGTCAATTGGGCAAAATCGTTCTCTCTACTGAGAGGTGTGAGAATGAGTGTAAGTGTGCAACGGCTATAGCACTAAACCCAGATTTATCAATCTCCCCTTAGTAGCTTCTACCGGTTAGCTAGCCACCTAGGTAGTGTCACAACCCTAGTGCCCTTTTCCCATATCAAGCACAACTTTGCAATATTTCCTTAGCATAATTTAACTTTAATTCTTAGGTTACAAAAGTAGTTTTAAATATAGAAACCCTCAAAAATGTTAGGAGTGCAATTAGAAGTACAAACGTATTTCTAAGCTAAACCGGCAATACAACTCCATTCCAAGCTCCCTGTGGAAATTCGACCCCGATCCACTATTCGGGTATTAGTTATTGCTACCCACTCTTACTACCATTGTGTAGTGTTGAGATGGCCGCGATCAGTTTCTACCACGGTTAGAGAGGTATATCTTCTATTGGCGTGAGGAGCATGTGATGTATGGTGATCTTCTCTTAGATGGGGTCAGATGGAAAGTTCTTGGCTAGTTGAGTACGTAGTTGCTTGTGACTCGTAGTGGATTATGAAGTTCTCATATTTATCATGGATGGCATGGTATATGCCGTATGTTGTGTAGGGTTGGGATTTGCATGTGTAAGGTCATAGTTTAGTTCTGAAAGGAAGGTCATAAATTCTTAGGCGACATGGACAGTTTCTGAGTAAATGATATTACTAACTGGTATGGCTTGATGAGAGTATACATTTCAGAAAGGGCGATGTGTGGGAGTTATGGATACTTCATTGGTATTGCGGGCTTGCGACACTCTCTTGTTTGATCCACTGCTGGAGTTCAAATTTTTCTTTCTGGCACAGAAGAATTTTAGAAGTATTCGTCGTGGGGTGACTGTGTAATTAGAGAAGTGTGAGCATTTAGGCGGTGGAGTTGAGATTAGAGATGGTGATTCGTATGTTCTATGGATTTAGAGACTAAGAGTTCTCATGAGTAGATTGTTTTGTGGTTGTGGACCGTAAAAAGTAGCCAAGGTTAGTCATAGGTTAGTATGTGTTGTGATTCAGTCATTGTAGACTTTCGGAGGGTTATTTATCTATCGTGGGGGACAAGAGCTGATTTGGGGTTCATTGGTAGGCCCAACATGGAGGTGTGTTCTGTACCGGGTCGAATTTGTTGACTCTGAACTGCCATTGTTGAGGGATGTGCCATTCGATTATGGTTAAGCTTATTCGTGTTCGGGAGTGATCTATGAGCTACTCTTCTATGTTACGAGGGAATATGATTTGTTGGTTATATGCACATATGGTGCGGTTCTATTGGGATTTTATAGCGGAATTTGAGCGGGAAGACTATTGGGTATTGCTTGGTGGATGGCGTATTGGTTATGCTCTTCCAGGTTTCATGTGGTGTTACCTCATTTGCTTCTCCGTGGTTATGGTAATTCACTTTGAGTACTTGATGTCGTCGTGCATGGTTATTGATTTTGGCAAGGTGGCTTGAGGTATATGCCATGGATTAGTGTTTGGATTGGGCACACATTGCAGCGAAATTATGTTGAGGTATGAAACTTTGTATTAGATTTGTGTGATGGTCCTACGGGGTGTGATGGATTTTCAGTATTTCGTTGTGGCAGTACTTGTTAAGCTTGCGGGATAGTCCTCTCATTTGAGTCATTTTTTTCATGATTTGAGTACATTTGGGATGTTGCTATTGGGTGCACGAGTTGCACAGGTTATGGCTTTGGATTGTATTGATGTGTCATGTCATCAGAGTGGTCGTGTTGGATGAGATGAGGTCATTGGACCTAGAATGAATACTATCAGAATTGGTTACAGCATGGTTGGTAGGATAATATGGAAGTCGACTTTGAAATCTGCTATAGTTCTTGTCGGAGAAGTGGGAGCTCCATGACTTGTTGATCTGACGAATGCTTATGAGTTTCTACGTGTTTCTCTTATCATTGGCAGTATATGAAAGTGTTAGAGCGAGGCTTTGTTTGTTAAGAGGTGTATTACTAGTATTGGGTTGTTTTGAGCAGCTACTGTGATTAGGAGTTATCGCCATGAGAGTTTGAGTTATGTGGTATATCATGTGATTACATCTTGTGTTACGGATATGGTTTGATACAACTTGTTTGGACTTATACAGTGTGTAGATGCAAGATCTGATCTTATAGAAAATTCCGGATGTTGGAAAGTGGGCCCTAAGACTTATGGACTAGGTTGGATTAAGAAATTTCAGTCATGTATCGTTATCAGACCTATATGGGATAGGGTAACGTGGTATCACCCTCGGGTATGTGCATAATGAGATTATACAACGAGTTGATGGCTTTTCGAACAACTATGGGCACGTTCGAGGACGAGCGTATGTTTAAGTGGGGGAGGATGTAAAGACCCGACCGGTCATTTTGAGCATTTGCGCTTCGCTCGGTTGTTTGAGGGCATGAGTAGCTCCATAGGAAGTATTATGACTTATGCGAATCGTCGGTTTTGATTTTCAGGTTATTCGGAATTGATTTGGAAGAATGATTCTCAGCTAGAAGCTTTAACTTTGAAAGGTTTGACCAAGTTTAGAATTTAGCCTCGGATTGGATTTCTGATGGTTCTGTTAGCTCTGTTGGGTGCTTTTGGACTTAGGAGCGCATCTGTATTGTAATTTGGAGGTTTGTAGTAGACTTTGGCTTGAAATAGCGAAAGTTGGAATTTTGAAAAGTTTGATGATTTGATCGGGAGTAGACTTTGTGAGCACGTGATTTTTGCCCTCTACGAAATACTCCTACAAAATTCAAGAAAATAGATTTTTTTTCTTAATTATTTACCATTTTTAGGGATTTTTATTTAATATATGCATTTCTTGTATGTTGAAATTTATTCAAGTTATTAAAATA